>NW_016807866.1:4010624-4044011 GCF_001698545.2 Rhinopithecus bieti
GAAGGAAGGAAAGAAAGAAGGAAGGAAGAAAGACAGAAACCATGGACAAAAAACAGTATCTCATAATATCACAGGGGGGCATTATTCTGCCCACCACAGCCTCCTTCCTCAAATGTAGGCTTTGTGAAGGCAGGAATTTTTATTTCTATTCTTAATAAAATACAAATGTAATGATGCCACTTCCCTGCTTGTCCCCCTTCTCTAAATCCATATAGAGTCAAACATCCTTAGCAGCAGGTATTTGCCGGGGTTCCCTCAGAATAGCCCTGAAGTTAGGGGTTTGGGTGCAAATGATGCCATCCTTGGAAACACAGGGAGGGGAGTAGGGAAGTAAGACAGGACACAGCAAGGAGCCATGGACTGCTGTTGGTGATGGCCGCGCAACATGGTGGAGCCCGCGCAACATTGTGGAACACCCTCAGAGTTGACCACCCAAAGGATAAGGAGGCCGGGGTGTGCATCCTCCCACTCCCATTGAGGACTGTTGCTGGTGTCATTAATTATGCAGCACTTCCAGCCTGTCCCCCGGGGAAGCTGAAACAAAGCCTTCAAGGGAATCCAAGGTACCTGCAGCAGGACCTCCAAGGCCTGTGAGTGCAGAGGGGATTCAGGGATTCTGCGGGGCACCCACAGCACCTCTGCATGAAGCCCACAGTGCCCATGAGATCTGAACATGCATTCATCTTGTGTAAGATAAGGCTATTTCCCTCGTAGTTGGTGCAAAAGTCATCGTGGTTCTCACCATTAAAGGTAATGGCAAAAACCTTTTGTGTTTTTCTGTGTTTTTTTTTTTGTTTGTTTTGTTTTTTGTTTTGACAAAATCTCGCCCTGTCACCCAGGCTGGACTGCAACCTCCTCCTCTCAGGTTCAAATGATTCTCCTGTCTCAGCCTCCCAAGTGGCTGGCATTCCAGGCATGAGCCACCATGCTCGGCTAATTTTTTGTATTTTTAGTAGAGATGGGGTTTCACCATGTTGGTCAGGCCGGTCTTGAACTCCTGACCTCAAGTGATCCACCTGCCTCGGCCTCCCCAAGTGCTGGGATTAGAGGCATGAACCACCATGCCTGGCCAGTAAAAACCTTTTAATATTTAAAACATTCAAGTTTTACCTTTAATGGTAAAACTGCAATTACTTTGGTACCAAACTAATATTTCCCAGTTTTGAACTAAAATCCTGTCTTCTTGAAACACTCCCCTCAGTCTGGGCAGATTAGAATGGTTGTTCACCCTGTCTGGTACTGACTTTTGCAGTAGACAAAGATGAGATAATTTACAAGGTGCCATTTAAAGTTTGCAACTCTGCCAACAGCGCTGGGGGCTGGCTTGTCTACACTGTTTCAGGATGTATAGATTGACAGTAGCATCTGCTTTAACCAGTTACACAGCCTCATCTGGTTCTAAAAGACCCCTCTGCAAAGTTGCAAAAGCTCCCTTTCGATCAAGATAACGTGCACACGTTTGGTGGGTCATTGTGAAGACCGAATTCATGCTGTGCAAATGAGAAAGGACAGCAAGGGTTTGTGCCTAAGTTTTCTAGTCTCTCTTAGGTTGCCTCCATTCTCTTTTCCTGATGGCTTTATCCCTCACCTTTATCAAAGCTGTAGACGAGTGCACCTGTGGCATGCCTTTGAGTCCTTCCAATGATTCCATCCTACAAGGATCTGCTCTAGCCTGATCGCTCACCCCTTCCTTTTCAAATTCCTCAAACATCCTAAAAATAGGGCATTTCTAGCTCCATTGACTTGCTTGTGTTTGGGTCATGCCATTCCTCTGAATCTTGGCATTACCCTTAGATTCCCAAATGTCTTGTTTGGCCCCTTAAGGCTTATAATGGTGCCCCACTTCTGTGCTCTCAAAGCTCTTGGTGTTTGTCCCCTACTAGCACTTAGCAGCCTGTGCTGGACTTGCCTGCTTTCTGGCCTGAACCCTCTGGGAGTGTCTTAATCTGCTTAGGCTGCCATAACAAATTACCACCGACTGGTGGCTTCAGCAACAGAAATGTATGTTCCCACAGCTCTGGAGACTGAAATTCTGAGATCATGGGACCAGCATGGTTCCGTTCCTGGTGAGGACTCTCTTCCTGGCATGCAGACAGCTGCCTTCTTGAGGTATCCTCCCAGTGCAGTTCCACTGTGTGTGTGCAGAGAAAGATAGCTCTGATATCTGCTTCTCTTCTTATACAGTCACCAATCCTATCAATTTAGGATCTCACCCCATGACTCTGTTTAGCTTTACTTCCTAAAACCGTAGCTCTAAATATAGTAACATTGGAGGTTAGGGCTTCAGCATATGAATTTGGGAAAAGGGACACAATTCAGCCCATAGCATAGACTATCAGCTCCCTGAGGGCAGGGACTGTGCCTCATTCATCGTTGAACTCCTGGTGCAATAACTGGCAATAAACATTTGCTGAGTAAATGAATGAATAAACTGATGAGGATGTCAGAGTCTGGCTGCACTCTTCACCACACCCCTCTGAGGTGAGTGAGACCTCATCTATTCACTGCAACCTTCTGCTTTTTCTTCTCTACAGAGCTGAAGAGACAGAGACTGCATTTCCCAGCCTGCCTTGCAAACAGGGTTCCACATATGATTTGGAAGCTGCTGATTAGGTGCAGCCATGAGAGAGCTGACTTTGGAACTGAATTGAGTGCAAAGGGAATGGCAGTAAGGGGCATCTATATTTTTGTTGGTGCAGATCTAGTCAGTGTGGAGAGGACATGGGGGCAAACATTGTCATGGTAGCCCCCTGATCTCCATCACCGTTGAGGTGCTACATCACTGGAAGCAAAGGTTGATTCAGAGGTTCTGGGGCTGTGCCACTTCCTGATTCAGAGTTTTGTGCTTGAGTTAAAAGAGGTGGCTTCCCTGGTGGGTTAGTCCTGTGGTATCGTGTTATGAGTCTTTCCTGCAGGCCTCTTCTGTAGCCTGCTTCTGTGACCCATGTGAAGGTTTTGTAAGCACACAACTCCTGTGTGAAATCTATTTCTGCTTAAAATAGTTAGAGTGGTTCCTGTGACTGCAAGGGAAACTTGCCTGAAACAGATGGAACTATCAAGCCCATCTTACAGATGCATATCTGAAAAAATGAATGACTACTCAAGGTCATAGAGGTTGTGATGCCTCAGTTGGTGTTTGAACGCAGGTATGACCTCAGAGAAGATAAGGAAGGTTGGTCTACAAAAATGGCGTCGTATCTGGACCAAAGTTGAGAAGAGGATAAATTGGTAAAGGGAAGACAGAACAGTGTGGAGATGGGAACACTAAGAGAGTAGATGGGCTGGGCTCAGTGACTCACGCTTGTAATTCCAGCCCTTTGAGAAGCTAGAGGATCACTTGAGCCCAGGAGTTTGTGACTAGCCTGGGCAACACAGTGAAACCCCATTTTTATTTAAAAAAATAAAAAGGAGGAGAGAGATGGAGCAAGATGGTAGAATAAAAGGCTTCACCCATCATCCACCCAGCAAGGACACCAATTTAGCAACTATCTCCACACACACACACAAAAAAACACCCTTCTAAGAGCCAAAAATCAGGTGAGCACTCACAGTACCTGGTTTAAAAAACAAAAAAATTAGCCGGGCATGGTGGTGCGCACTTGTGATCTCAGCTGCTTGGGAGGCTGAGGTGGGAGGATCCCTTGAGCCCAGGATTTTGAGGTTAGAGTGAGCTGTGCTCGTGCCTTTGCATTCCAGCCTGGGCAACAACGAGAGACCCTGATTCAAAACAAAAAGGGAGAATGGATTACCACAGGGGCTCGACATGAGCAAGTCGGTTTAGTAGGAACGACATGTGAGGCATGGCCCGGCCACAGGCATGAGGGTTCAGAATGCAGCCTGGAGTACACATGTGTCCCTCTGGGCCAGGCGGAGGCTTCACGTCTTGGTGAAAGGCCTGGTGACATCTTCTCTGGGTTTCAGATGGACTATTAATGCAAAGTTGCTTTTGTGTTTCTGCAAATCCCAGGAGCTGGTAGATGGGGATGGTGTGACCCTGTTGGAACCTGCTGGCTGGCAGCCCTCCTTCAGAGAGACACCATTTGGAAATTCCCAGAGGCCTACAGCACCAACCCCTCCCCAGACCTTGGAAGAATTCACCATGATCCCCTGGTAGGTTCAAGTCCACAGAGGGTGGATTCTGAAGGGGGACATTCAAACCCATAAGAACCAACCCAGAGCTGTTGTAATAAGTCATCACTCGTGGGGGCAGGGAGACTTGACTGTTCCCCTGATGATTAGAAGTTTTCTCGCCTTTTGATGTTCCCAGGTCAGATACCACAGTTATATTTGCAACAGAACCCCAATGACCCTGAATAGAAGAAAGAGGAGACTCTCATTATGATGCGCCAATGATTGTTAAAGGTGACTTCCCGCAATGCTGTTTTGTTACAAGGCGATTTGTCAGGGTTGTTGAGGCCACCATGCTACTCTCAGCACTACAGTGATCATAACATTGATACTGATGAACCTGATGTCGTGATACAACTTTGAAAATCTCAACTAACAGCTTTTGACAAAGTAGAAGTTTTTGTTTGTTTGTTCGTTTGTTTCCCCAATCAGGAAACTGGTGTCTAAGGAAGGATTTATTAAACTGGATCCAATGACCATATACATCTAATTTACTGGAGATGCCTGTTAAACATGCAGATTCCTAGGCCCAACCTAGATTTCCTGAATTGAAATTTCTGGGGATGGTGCCTAGAAATATGCATTTATGAAAGTCTCAGGTGATTTCGATTCAAACTGAAATCTGGAAGTCACTGGTCTTGACATTCCTGTCATCACTGGGCTTGATTCACTCCATTTGATAGTCTAATCTGACTACCAGAGCTTTTTTTTTTCTTTTTTTTTTAAGACGGAGTCTCGCTCTGTCCCCCAGGCTGGAGTGCAGTGACCGGATCTCGGCTCACTGCAAGCTCCGCCTCCCGGGTTTACGCCATTCTCCTGCCTCAGCCTCTTGAGTAGCTGGGACTACAGGTGCCCGCCACCTCGCCCGGCTAGTTTTTTTGCATTTTTTAGTAGAGACGGGGTTTCACCGTGTTAGCCAGGATGGTCTCGATCTCCTGACCTCGTGATCCGCCCATCTCGGCCTCCCAAAGTGCTGGGATTACAGGCTTGAGCCACCGCGCCTGGCCTACCAGAGCTTTTAATGCCTGCCCTAAGATGCTCACCGCGGGATGTAAGGTCTGATGGGGTTGGCCCCAGCAATCTCTGAGGAGAGCGGCAGACACTTGAGCAGTTGTTCTGCACCGTTGGCTCAATGATGGAGGAAGAGGGAGGGGGCCTGCTTGACTGTTTCCCCCGGGGGACTCCAATGAGTTGGCTGTCTGGCGTAGGGCACACAGCAGTTCTTAAAGCCACACATCTGTCCATATATATATATATATATATATATATATGGATATATATACACACACATATATATATGTGTGTGTGTGTGTGTGTGTGTGTATAGGTACATCTCCTTATTCCCATGGGAATTAAGGTGCTTGGTTTATCAGAGTAGACTGTCACTAAAATAATCAAAACTCTCTGATCCTCTTTTTTCCTTTTGCCCTCACCACCCCATGTTGATTTCAGACTTCTAGTCTCCAGAACTGAAAGATAATAAATTTTTGTTTTTTAAAAAAGTTGTGGCAAAATATACATAATATTTATCATTTTAACCATTTGTAAGCATACAATCCAGTGGTATTAAATACATTCCCAGTATTGTGTAACCATCATCACTATCTGTACCCAAAATATTTTCCCCCAGTGTTAACTCTGTACTCATTAAACAACAGCTTGGCCTCCCCACACCCCCAACCCCTGCCCATAGTAACCTCTATTCTACTTTCCGTCTCTATGAATTTGACTATTCTAGGTCTCTCATATAAGTGGAGTCACACAATATTTGTCTTTCTGTGCCTGGTTTATTTCACTTAGCACAATATTTTCAAAGCTCATCCATGCTGTAGCATGTATCAGAACTTCATTCCTCTTGATGGCTAAACAATATTCCGTTGCATGTGCATACTACATTTTGTTATCCATGTAACTGTTAATGGACACTGGGGTTGTTTTTACCTTTTGGCTATCGTGAATAATGTCGCCACAGACGCTGGTGTGAAAATACTGGTTTGAGTTTCACTTTCAGTTCTTTTGGGTATATACTCAGAAGCAGAGTTGCTGAGTCATATGGTTAATTCTATGTTTAATTTTTTGACGAACCACCAAACTTTTCTACATTAGCAGTTGCACTGTTTAATATTCTATTTTATTTTTCTTTTTTTAAGCAAAACAGAATATGTTGGGCTCATGTAACAGAAAAGTTTGAGGTGGAGCCAATATAGCTTGCTTTAGGAGTCCCTTAATCTCTCTGATCTCTCTCCATCTTGTCCCTGCCCCCACCCACTTCATGCCTTTCTCAGGCTCCACGTGGTGACAAGATGATTGCAGCAGCTTACACATCCTGTTCTATTCAAGTTCATGTCCATTGACTCTGTGAGATCATTGGAGAAACTTCAGGGTTCTGGCTTACCAGAAGGGTGACTAGATTCTGGTTGGCAAAGAGGACAGTTGTCCCCTACACCTTTCCCACTCCTTTAAATTTCCCCCACCTCAGGGGAGCTTCAGACTCTCCAGCCCAGCTCCACGTCCATAAATGGAGATCAACCTTCTGGTGTTCAGGAACTCAAATTCTCCATCACTTTCAATTCTTCCTTCTTGCTTGAACTTCACATCCAGTCAGTTCCACTGCCCTGACAATTCTTGCTTTGACAATAGTTTTTCCTCTGAGCCACTTAATGGAAAGCATTCATGATTCAGGTCCACGAAGAGTGGTTACTGCAAGTGCCTCAGATGCTGGCAGTGATAATGCATCCTGGGAGCTCTACACTGGTAAAATCGTCACCTACTGGGGGATGGGCTGTCTTACAAGTTTCTAAGATGAGTTGGTTTCTTTGAGGCTGGAAATTAAAAAAAAAAAAAACTAAAAAAAAAGTTTTCGTGTATTAGGCTAACTTGTCCCAGAGGCAGCAACCAGCACAACCCAGACCCAGGAAAAATCTTAATAATGTTGTCTCATGTGCTCTGAAGACTCTCCCAGCACTCCCTCAACATAGAAAAAAATTTCCTATGTTTTATGGAATGAGTTTATAGATTCCTCTTCTCTGTAACTAGTGACTTCAAGTATTCTGTTTTCTCTAAGAAGAACAACAAAGGTCATAAGAAGCCTGAGTAGGTCTGAACTACAGCTGCCTGGGCACCATAGTAAAGGTTATAGGATAAGCCCGTGCCCAGGCAAAACTAGATAACGGACACCTGGGTTGCTTGGCAACGGTCATGTGCAATACTGTCTTTGTCCTCCCTCAGTATCCCTGCTTTCACGCCATTGTAAGCTTACTTCAAGCTGGCCCACCCCCTTTTGTAAAGTGTGTATAAAAGTCAGGTGCTGTCTTTGTTCTGGGCCCAGTCTTTTGGACATTGAGTCAGCTGGGCCTGAGTATACTCAATAAAAATTCTTCTGTTTCAATCTGAGGTCTCTCTTGTCCTCCTGAATCCCGCAACACCTTCTCCAGAATAATGTAAGTTTGGGTCTTAGGAAGTCTCAGGGGATCTACTGAACTTCGGAGAAATCTGTGGTTTAGGATATAATAGTTAGAACAGCTGAAGAAAGATCATGGGAACAGCACGGAGTCTAGAATGTTTTTAAAAAGGGAGAAGGTCAGAAGTGTTGGACACAGCATCTCAGCACCCAGGGCCATTGAGGCTGGCACTGTGTTTTCTGACTTCTCTCATAATCTATGATAAATGCCTCTTTGTATCCCCAGTCCATGTTTTCCAAGAAACCTACTGATTATGAATTGACTTCCCAGATACCTGGATGGCAGAAAAGCAGTGGCTTGGGCAGTAGTCTAGAGTGCCCCGGGATCTGTTACAAAAGTCCATTGCTTAGATCATTAGTAGAGAGGAAAAGGCCCCTTGAAGGGCTTGAGAGCAGGTGCAGGGCTCACAGCAAAGCACGGTCCCCACCCATGAGGCAAGGCTTCAGGATGTGAACCCAGACTCATCAGCCACCCGTCTGCTGCCCAGTCATGTGCGGTGCCTTCTGGGGCAAGCTTCCTTCCCCTAATGTGCAGATTCAAGTCCCCACTTGCCTTTGGTCATGTTGTGATTCCTCACAATGTCCAAAGGCCTCAAATCTTTGGCTTGAATGGGCTCACTTCAAAGACCTGCAGAGCTGAGCTTGGTATTAAAGCCACAGAATCAAAAGTTTTTGTATCTCAGTTGCAAGACCTGTGAGGCAGAGGCGGTCACTAGAGCCACAGTATGCCAGTGGGACACCAGCCCAGGGACTTTCTCTGTTCTCGCTCCCTCACTTCTCACTTTCCTTAGCCATGGCTGGCTGGCAGTGCATGTGACTTCCAGTCCCTAGGGAACCAAGAAGGAGTGCTCAAACCTATAGCCTCTTGAATTGGTTCCCAGCTAGGAGAGAGCACCAGGTCCAGCCTGGCTTTGGGTGCTGGGTGCTGCCATCACATGTGCCATGGGTGATGGGTGTGGTTGGCTGTGAATGGAAATGCACATGATGGAATGATCCCAGGACTCAGCCCTATAGCAGAGACCAGTCTGCACACCTCTTGGCCATGGTGTGGCTGAATGATAGGGAGACAACCACAGTGACCACAGGAATGACTATTACACCTGGGAATTTATTGAGATTGGATGCCTCTCTAGATGCAAGTTAGAGGGATCAGGCCTATTTTACTTTATTTTTGAGACTGGGTCCAGTTATGCTGCCCAGGCTGGTCTTGAACTTCTGGACTCAAGAGATCCTCGGCCTCCTGAGCTGGGATTACACGCGTGCACCACCACACTGGGCTGGGTCAGTTTTAGATTGCAAAAATTGTAACAGAAGAATTGTACCTATGTTCATTTATTTTAACTTCCAAGTCCTTTTCCCATTACCATTTATGATCCTATAAAATCTCCACTAGTGAACAAGCCTGGTTGCTAATTTATACCTTTCCTCTGAAGAGCCCCTCTGTGGTAGAAGAGTATTAATGACACTCGCAGGGAAGCATGACGTTGCCATGATATGAATAGCTGGATGTTGCCTTTGGGGGTCAGAACCTAGAGATGATGCTCAGAGTAGACTGCCACTGAGGGACTCAGGGATCCAGGAACAGCCTAGGAAAGAAGACATCAGGAAACTCTACAACTCGGCTCAGAGAGACCATCCCTGCTGTTTTTCTCTGGACTCGTTGGAGACCAGAGCTATGGAGGTCTCTCATCCCCCTCTTTCCTGGCCTGTGTGTACCAACACAATGTGCATTTGTGTGTACCCCATCTCACCCTTTTTACTCTTCTCTCTCTCTTCCTTTTTTTCACTTCAAACTGTCCCCTGGAAACCATTTCATAGTAATATAGGGAAAAATTCCTCACTCATCTCTGTTGCATGCGTATGCCCTAATGTACTCAACCAGTTTCTAACTTAACCAGTTCCCTATTGATGGACATTTGGTTTGTTTCCTGCCTTTTGCTATTAAAAACAGCACTTCAGTGAATAGCTTGTGCATATCTCTCCTTTGCATTTTTTTTCCTTTTGAGGAAGGTTCCTAGGAGTGGGATTGCTGGGGCAAAGAGCAAATGCTTATACAATTTCGCTGGATAATGTCAGACCTCCCTGTGTGGTATAATACCACCCAATTTATGGTTTTCATTATATGTTTCTTTCTCTTATGCTGTTAAATCAGAAACTTTATGTTTGACTTATTGGCACAAGATTCCATTAAGAGAAAAATTATACAGCAGACTAAAATTTTAGTTCCCATTACAGGTTTTATTCAATGTGTCTATGAAATGAAGTTTTTATGAGTTCATGAAAACAAGCCAACTTAGCTACTAAGTTATCTCTTACAAAGGGGCCCTGATGCCATAATTCCAGTGTTCACAACTGGCTATTTCAGCATCATTAAAACTATTGCACTTTGGAATTATTTCAGTGAAAAAATTCATGCTGTCACCAGGGGGAAGAATCCTGGTACCAAAGTGTCCTCTGATGGCATTGCATGTTCCTCAAATCCTAGAGAAAAGGAAAACTCCCTCTTGCACAGGGCATTGAATTTCCTCCAGCATGAAGTCCCTTTTTTTGCTTATGAATCCCACCTTGCTCCCAAATCTAGGACTCAGGGTTCTGTTTGCCTTACATCATCTCCAAAGGAAGCCGGCCGGCACCAAGGGCCAGTCCCTGGAAACTTGGGAAGCGTTTGATTCCACTTATCTGAGCACAGAAGCCGCATGCCAGCCTGCCTGATACAGTTAGGTGCGTCATGAATTCCAAGGCTGACCCACCAAATCAGGGAGCTTGGGTCCCATGATCTAGGGCTTTTGCCAGCAAGTCAAGGCCTTAAATTCCTGGAGGCTGATCACCTGCCAAAAACCCCTTCACAGGTGAACGCGTCCTGAAAGGGGGGCTTATATACCTTGGATATATGATCTGCCCTCCTGACGAGCCACAAGCACTTAAAAAGGCTTGTGAAGGGATGATGCCAGTGGAAGAAAACAGGAACTTTGACCTCCCAGAGCCTATGGATACCAAGGAGGGATCAGGTGACTGATTTTTTCAAAAGCTTCCTGGTGGAATAAATGCATTTCACAGGTAAGCCCTGAAACAAAACAAGGCTCACTGAAACCAGTCCACTGTGGGCTTCAGTAAAGTCTAAAGGGAAGGTTGGGCCTTTTTCAAGAAATGGGGTCTACATCAGCTGTGTAAATTTTACAAGAAGCATGTGAAACATGCACAAAGTACAGTGTAGGAGGTATATGAATCAGCCAGAATGGAGTTTTAATAAAGATGCTCCAGATTCATTAAGAAGAGAGGTCATTAGAAAAACCCAGAGTTGGCCGGGTTCCCATAATCCCAGAACTTTGGAAGGCCAGTGGGGGTGAATCATGAGGTCGGGAGATCGAGACCATCCTGGCCACCATGGTGAAACTCTGTCTCTACTAAAAATACAAAAATTAGCTGGGCGTGGTGGTGCACACCTGTAATCCCAGCTACCCGGGAGGCTGAGGAAGGAGAATTATTTGAACCTGGGATGCAGAGGTTGCAGTGAGCCAAGATGACACCACTGTATTTCATCCTGATGACAGAGAGAGACTATGTGTCGAAAAAAAAAGAAGAAAAAAAGAAAAGAAAATCTAGTGCTTACAAATAAAGTCCAGAAGGGATTGACATTTGGAAATCTGAATTGCTAATCTCTTAAAGAAACCATTTTTTCTTTCTTTATTATTATTATCATTATTATTATTATTATTATTAGACAGAATCTGTCGCTCTGTCACCCAGGCTGGAGTTCAGTGGCATGATCTCGACTCACTGCAAGCTCCACCTCCTGGGTTCAAGTGATTCTCCTGCCTCAGTCTCCCGAGTAGCTGGGATTACAGGCGAGTGAGTACCATGCCTTGCTAATTTTTGTATTTTTAGCAGAGACAGGGTTTCACCATGTTGACCAGGCTGGTCTTGAACTCCTGACCTCAGGTGATCCGCCCGTCTCGGCTTCCCAAAGTGCCACGATTACAGGCATGAGCCAATTCGCCCAGCGAAAAATAATATTATTTTTGAATTGGTAATCAATGCACAGGAATCAAAAGTCAAAAACACTCTACAAAGGTATTCACAGAGTTGAATCATTCCCACACTCAGCCTTTCCCCTACATAACCATTTAGATCAATTTCTTGTTTACTCTTTCAGTGTTTCTTTAAGTAAATATAAGCAGTTCTTTTTTGTTATTTTCCCAGCATTGAGCCGCCAGCCAGCCCTGACCAGTGGTCCCTGTAGGCTTTCTGGGAACGTGGGAAAGGAAAGAAGAGAAAGTCTTGAAGAACACTGGCTGGTCGCGGGGTACCAGTAGTACTCCCCCACATACTGTGACAACCAAAAACATCTCCAGACATTGGCACATTGCCCCTGGTTGAGAATTGCTGGTGGAAAAAAATCACAGCCCCGCAGTAGGTCAGGCCCTTTTCAGAAAACATGCGCTACCCCACTACTCTTTGGTGTTGAGCCCAGCACAATTTTTAGGTCCTGGACTCCCAAGGTTGGAGCCTCGACTTTTCAGGGAGCAGTTGCATTAGATTTCAGGAAGTGGTTGCATTAGATTTGTAGAGATTGGAGGTCAAGGCATCATTCAGGCCACCTTCATCCCCTGGGAGTGCTACTGCATCCTTCTAACTCATCTCCTGCGTGTTCTACGTGCACAGCGGTCCATACCACCCCACAGTGGACAGCCCCTTGGGGTACCTTACTGCTCTTCGGATGAAGCCCAGACTTTCTGATGGAGCTCGTGGGGCCTTAAAGTGCAGTCCTTGGCCGGGTGTGTAGCTCGTGCCTATAATCCCAATACCTTGGGAGGCTGAGGTGGGAGGATCATTTGAGGCCAGGAGTTCAAGACCTGCTTGGGCAACATAGTGAGACCCCATTTCTAAAAAAAAAAAAAAAAAAAAGAAAAGAAAAAAATTAGCCAAGAGTGGTGGCTTGTGCCTCTAGTTCCAGCTACTCAGGAGGCTAAGGCAGGAAGATTGCTTGAACCCAGGCGTGCAAGACTTTAGTGAGCCATGATTGTGCCACTGCACCTCCAACCTGGGCAACAGAGTGAGACCCTGTCTCTAAAAATGAAAGAAATTAAAAAGGTAAAACCAAGTGCAGCCATTGCCTGCTTCTCCAGGCCTCTCAGTTGCCTGCTGCCCCTGTTCACACTTAGCTCCATCCTCACTGAGATGACTTTTTTCCCTGGCATGCTCCTTGCTCTGGGTTTTCCCATGCCCTTTCCTTGCCTGGAATACCATCTCCCACCTTTTTCCTGGACAGCAAAACCTCTATTCATCCTTCAGGGGTACCTCAGAGCTGACCAACCCTCCCCACACCTACCTGGCCTGGCCCCGGGTCACAGTTGGGCACTCCTTCTAAATACTCCTAGATATGCAGAACATTTACTTCCTCATGTTGTCATTATTTGTCTAATTGTCTGAAGCCCCCCAGGAAAGTGGCTGCACAAGGACACAGGCCAGATGGCCTTGTGACCCCTGTGTCCCTGGCCCCAGGTCCCAGTGCGTGACTGCTAAATGCATGCACACATGGCATAATGCTTGCAACCAGGCACATGTTTCCCCAGCCTTAGGAAGGGTTATGTTCATGGGGTTAGGTTCACAGACACTGGAGCCAGGCTGTCTGGGTACACTGTGCACTGTGGGGCTCTGCTGCTTCCTGACTGCATACCCTTGGGCAAATTGCTTATCCTCTCTATCCCACATCTTTACATCATTAGCATTTACATCAATGCTATTAATCATATATTAATCGTATGAGTTAATGTATGTTACGTGCTTATAGCAGTGCCTGGCATATCGTCAGCACCATAAAAGAGTTTGCTGTTCTAGTTTCAAAACTCTTCATAGAACTTACACTTGGTAACAGGATAAGAGTTTTGACTTCAGGAGGGATGGCAGGTGATCGCGATGATGAAGGGAGGGAAACAGGGCAGATTGGGAGTTCCTCGTGTGTAAGAGGAAATCAAGAGCCTGCAATTCTCAAGCACAACATTACACCCTCAGAGAAGTGGGTGAGAAGATTCCAGAGACTCGCTCATTTTACAAACATTTATGATAGATTGATTTTGGGTCCAAGAAAGGAGAATGAAACTCTCTTTTTTCCACCCTTCCCTTTCGGCCCTCTCTTCCCAGGACTCACATGAATGAACGTCTCTAGTCACCATTTATCAATCTCACTTCTATGACAAAAACACGTTTCAAGTACCTACCCTCCAGCTTGTCAACAAATTCATTAAAAATGAAGGGAATGGGGCTGGGCACGGTGGCTCACGCCTGCAGTCCCAGCACTTTGGGAGGCAGGCTGATCATGAAGTCAGGAGATCAAGACCATCCTGGCTAACATGGTGAAATCCATCTCTACTGAAAATACAAAAAATTAGCCGGGCGTGGTGGTGGGTGACTATAGTCCCAGCTACTCGGGAGGCTGAGGCAGGAGAATGGCATAAACCCGGGAGGCGGAGCTTGCAGTGAGCCGAGATCGCGCCCCTGCACTCCAGCCTGGGGAAGACAGCGAGACTCCATCTCAAAAAAGAAAAAAAAAAAGAAAAAAAAGAAAAAAAAAGAAGGGAACTTCAGCTATATAAAGCCATGGTGTTTTTGCCTTACTCTTAAGCATTTGGATGAAATGAAAAAGTTAAATCTGCCTGGGAGGCGTTTCTAACTCTCCATATTCAGCTACGGAATAGTTAGACTAATACTTGAATTCTCCATTTACACTTTCAGCTTGCGTTCACAGATCTAGAGTCATCGAGAAATTACTGGTGTGGTGTCAAGTCTAAGTTTTAATGCCTTGAGGGGAAGCAACTCCACAATGCTGAACAAGGTTATCATGAGAGGAGGAAACATTCTCCTGGTTCTTGAGCCGGAGTTTATGAGCTCACATTTTGGCAAATCTCTTCACTGATCATTTGAGCTCACACAGCTCCAAATACAATGGAAACCACTGGCTTATTTGGCAGCTGTTGAGTTCATTTGGTTGTTTAAACAATGCAATCATGCCGGTAGAAGTGGGGCAGGCAGACAGCAAACACTGGCTCCGTGCAAACCTGTGCTCTGTGCCCCGAACAAGGCAAGGGCAATGTTGGCCTGATGTAAGTGTTGTGCTGGTCACCTGCTGTCTCAGACACCTGGGTTGAACTCCTAGCTCTGCTGCTTTCCAGAATTATCTGATGCTGCAGAACCTCTGTCTGCTTATCTGTAAAATGGGCATAGTGATTTTAATCACCTCACAGAGGCCTAAAAGCCAGGTGTCATATAATCCACAGGAAGAGCTCAGCTTATTAAATAATCATGACCCACTAGCTATGACTGCTACTGTCTCTGGGGGTTCAAGAGCAGACAGCAGAATCATATCACGGGAGATAACTGACTGGTATGAGCCCCTTGTTGGGCTTTTGGACTTTGGAACAGGGTGAGGAATGAAGCACAGAGAGGGTTGATAACTTGTTTTGCACAACAAATGAAGAGGGATTTGGGGGTTGCGAGTGGGCAAGCTGAGAGAGGATTCGGGATGACGTGGGCAGGGACCAGCCCCTGACCTGCTGCCCATCACTGGCCCTAAACCTTTAGTGAGCATCTCCCATAGCTAGGAGCTGTGGATCCTAGTTTTCCAGGATAGCCTCATGGTCTGCACCTGTGGCCCCAGAGTAATCACTTTAACGCTCAAAAGTGTATGGGTTTGGCTATAAATTATATACTAACTATGCCCAACTGCCTTCTGGGAGGTGGTATGTTAGAAAAACAACAGAAAAGAGGCTGCATTCACCTGGGCTAAGACAAGGAGGAGCGAAGAGAGTAGCAGTGGAGGTGAGGTTGAGATGGGGCAGACGCAGGTGGTTAGAGCAGAGGGAACCAGGTGAGACTGAGGGAGAGCTAGAAGATGAGGAATATTCAGGTAACTAGCATATGGGTTACATTTAGAGCATTTTAAGGTACAATTTACATATATTGAAACACAAACATTTTATAAGCCCCTAAAGTCCCCTGTCCCTCTTTGTTGGCAATCCTTGTTCCCTGCTTTCTATGCTCAGCCAACCAATGATGGTTTCGACTTGGAAATAGTGTCTTACAAGTGGAATCATATGGTATGCAGTCTTTTGAGTTTGGCTTTTTCTACTTTTCATAAATGCGCTTGTAGTTCATCTGTCTTGTTGCAAGTATCTGTAGCTTATTCCTTTTTAATGCGGAAACATCTATTTATCTTTTCCCCGTTCTGAGGCTTTTAGGTTTTCATTAATTGTCTTATTTTTGACAAATCAGTTCACTTGTGTCATCTGCAGTCTTCTGAAGAGAATGTAGGTTTCACATAATGTACCACTGAGAAACAAATTCTAGTTTAAGCGTTCTTAACTTCTTCTGATTTACGGACCCTTTGCTAGTCTGGGGAACCCTTCTTTGAATAATGTTTTCAATGCAAAAACCAAAATGTATAGGGCATCAAGGGAAGCCAATTATATTGATATATAATTATCAAATGTTAAGAAATGTGTGATACAGACACATAAGGTGTTTATTATTACAATAAATAAAATCAAGAGGTGGGTCTAATAACTATAGAAATTTCCAAGTAGTGATGAGTGTAAATAATATTTTGAGATAACTCACATCTGTAATAAGTTATAAAAAAATCTGTGATTCTTCTTGGGGACAAAGTCACAAGTACAATTATTATTATTACCACTTGTTTTCTAGATTCATAAAGAAAGAAAATGCTAAATTTCAGTTAGAGGTTGGTAAATATAAAATATGATTTTCCTTATGAACTTCTTGAATTCTGTTTATGTATCTTTTGAGGACTTTGATCATGCCACCTTAGAATTAGATGATCCAGCTCATTTTGTTGCTACAACTTTAGAGTGAAGCAGGGGGATTCCTTTTTGCTGACTCCCATTCTACCAACACAGAATTCTTTTCTCTGCAGACTCCCGTCTGTGGATTAGTGCATAACCCACCTATTTCAAGCAGCTACATAGTCTCTCTTGTTTCTGTGACTCTAGAAACTGCTCAGTTTACAACAGTCTAACAATTACGCCTTCAAATCTGATGAAAGAGAACTTGAACAAAGCCCCCAAAGTCCTCTGATAGGTGAAACGTCCAATCTTATCTCTACTGAGGAGACCTGCCACCTGAATTTATAGCAGTGTATACTCACTTAAAGCAAAAGTGAAAAAAATGAAAAGAGTTTAGCTAGGCATAGAAAAAAATGCAATGGGTATTTTGTGAGTTCTGAGTTTCTCTTGAAATGTGAGCCAATTTGATTCTGGGAAAATTCAACTTCCTTGTTTGAAGACAGCTTATAAAACGACTTCTGAGTTTTATGTATGCTAAATGCTTCTGCACTCACCCAACAGCATTTTTTCAGGTGTAATGAATATACATGCACCAGAGAGTTACAGACCAGCAATGCCTTAAAACCACTTATAAGGATAAATAAATACGTCCAAAAAAATCAAATCTTCACAAAACATGGTTATTTTGAAGTATATCTCATCTCCCATTTTCTCACTCCACAAAAAAATCTAGGACCTTCCTCACTTCCTATCATGTGCCCAACTTGCTTTTAGACCTACCAAGTTCTATATGGTCAGAATGTACCTAAATTACATTCACTCACCAGAGCTCTCACATGGGGTAACTTCAAATAATTGTCAAAGAGTCTCTACAAGAAAAATAGATTTCCCACTTGGTCTTAGATGCCTTAAAATTTTTAATGAGTGCAAAGCTTTTATTTCTCAAATAGAGATAGGATTTAAAGTACAGATACTTTTCGGGGTGGTTGCTCACTGACTCAGGTTCACTTGAAGGTATAGATGTTTGGTCCATAGAACAGTATCCCCAAACCTGAAAGAACAGGAGGCATTACTACAGAACCTACAGAGCAAACAACAGGGTCCTGCATCTGAGCAACAGGATAAATCATTTCTGAAAATAAGGCCTAGGAAACTTTCATTCAGACACACTTTCCTATTAATTCTGATACGCAGCTGTTTGGGCACCATTGCCTTGGAGCACTAAAAATCTAATGAAAAATATCTTACCTTTGTGTGTTCACAGTGTAAGAATTTTGTTCACGCAGACTCTTATTTGGTCCCAAATAAACCTGTAAGGTGTGTAGGGAAGAGATCACTTTCCAATAGTACAGGTTGGGAAAACAAGGATTAGAGGTGTTAAGAGACACATCCAAAGACACCTAGAGACTGAAAACAAAGAAAAGAGGGAGAAGAAAGTGCTGGTCTGCCCTCAACTTATCTTTTCTTTGTGTATGTGTGAGACAGATCTTGCTCTGTCTTCCAGGCTGGAGTGCAGTGGTACAATCTTGGCTCACTGCAACCTCCACTTCCCAGGTTCAGGTGATCCTCCCACCTCAGCCTCCTGAGTAGCTGAGACTACAAGTGTCTGGCACCAAGTCCAGCTAATTTTTGTACATTTTATAGAGATGAGGTTTTGCCATGTTAACCAGACTGGTCTTGACCTCCTGGGCTCCAGCAATCCTCGGCCTTGGCCTCCCAAAGTGCTGGGATTACAGGCACGAGTCACCACTGGCTCCTTGGTTTATCTCAAAATTCTGTATAAAGGCAATCCCACATGTTAATAAGAGATTGTTAATAAATGCCGCAAGTGTCATCTGTGAAACTCAAGGACTTAAATAAAAAGTGGAGTTGTTTAAAAAGCTGTTTTTTATTTACAAATATCGTTAAGAACCTTCCAAAGAGGTGTTATACTGGATGGTAAGCAAGCATTTCTTTCTGTTTTTTCCTTTGGTGAAAGGAGCTGCCATCTACAACTCAGCAGAGGAAGGGCTGGTTGGCCCTCTTCTGAGGCTATTTTGGGCTCACTGAGAGACAGGCACAAAAATGGGGTTGCCCTAGGGTACTGGGTCAGGATAGAATAGGAATGTTTTTGTTCTGAGGGTTAAAGAGAAGCTAGCCCACATCTAGGACTGGCAATGGGGTGTGGTGCTGCTGGACTGTGCCCTAATGTCAGGTTCTTGGGGCCAACTTGAGCTCCAGGAAAGGCTGTGTGTGTAAACCTATGGAAGGATTCCATGAGAACTATGGTATGGGGGACACCTGGAGGGAACCTGGAGTCAAAGAAAGAGTCATTTCCTCTCTAAGTTTTAGCCTCTGTGGCTCTGTGGGACTGAGAGCAGGTCTCTCTACCGAGGGGAGAAATGTCCCCAGTTTTGAGCATCAGCATTGGGTGGAGGTGGGAAAACACAGCAGTTTCTCCCTGAGGAAACTCCTGGGATTCAGGCAAATCAAAAGAGGGGAGACCCAAGAGGGAGATACACAAATGAGTCCTTGGAAAGAAAAATGAGGTGGTTGCATTTAATTCTTGACTTTATAGATGGTTCACAAGCTAAGTTTCTAGCTCACCTTCACCTAGGTGTGAATTACAGAAAAACTTGCCAGTAAATACATATGTGATGGCTGGCTAAGAAATTGCATTGGCTGTGCAAACAATCCTAAAACATCTGGTCAGTTTAAAAAGATAATCAAGTCAACTCATTCAAAATAGTATTCATTCATATAGCAGATGATTATTGAGAGCTTCCTGTTTGCCCAGCACTGACTCAGGTGCTGAGGAGACAGCAGTGAACAAAAGCCAGCTTCCCTGCCATCCTGGAGCTTCCTGTCTTGTGAGTGAGACTGTCAATAAATAGAACCCTGAGCAGGATGAGAGGATGGAGAGCAAGGGAAGTGCTTCACATAGTACATCAGGGAGGGCAGCCTTGAGGAGGTGACCTCAGCAGGGGAGCAAAGTGAAGTCATAACATGAGTTCTGCAGAGACGGGTAGAGCACTCCAGGCAGGGGCTAGTTCAGATCGAGTGCAGCACAGTGATGGGGAAAAATGAGCCAGGAGACAGAGGTCAAAGAGGGGAGGGGTGATGATGCCCAGTAATAGAGATTTTCAGAGCCCCTGGAGATTTTCAGATTTGGTTCTAAGTATAAATTGAAGCCATTGGAGGATTTCAGCAGAGCAGGGACATTATCCGTTATCTATCCTATTATTAGGACAGCTCAGGTTGCTGGGTTGAGAACAGACCCTAGAGACAAGCATGGAGCAGGGAGAAGAGCTAAGATGCTATTGCAGTGGTCCAGGCCACAGATGAAGGTGGTCCAGGCCAGAGATGAAGGTGGACCAGGCCAGAGCTGAAGCTTCGACCCCACCATTGACAAAGGTGAATCCAACTCATTCCTTTAGCTGGTGTGTAGACAATAAAGTTCGATGGGGGTCAGGCGCAGTGACTTATGCCTGTAATCCCAGCACTTTGCGAGTCCGAGGTGGGCAGATGACTTGAGGTCAGCAGTTTGAGACCAGCCTGGCCAACATAAGGAAACCCCATGTCTACTAAAAATACAAAAATTAGCCAGGTGTGGTGGTGGGTGCCTGTAATCCCAGCTACTCAGAAGGCTGAGGCAGGAGAATTGTTTGATCCTGGGAGGCAGAAGTTGCAGTGAGCCGAATCATGCCACTGCACTTTGAAGCCTATTCAAAAGAATAAAACTTAGCCCCATTGTTTGGGAGGCTGGCAGGGGCAGGGGTGAGCCTGCTGGATGGTGCCATGGCACAGAGAGGCAGGTGGATTCCCAAAATACAGTTCTACATGGAAGTGGAGCGCCAAGTCTTACTTCATGACTACGAGGAGTTATTACTATGATTGTTATTTTACTCAAGGCCCGAAAGCGATCAAGCTGCCCTTGTGGGAAACATTTTAGAAAATGCTGTATTAAAGAGCCAGTTTTTCACAATTCATTTGTAATTTAATCCAGTTCAACTTCTGTCATTTCATTCTGTGGCAACCCCTGTCCCCACTCCAGGACAACTACCTCCCAGGGTTGTGAAGAGTGTTAAATCACTTAAAATAAGATCTGATGTGTAAAGAGCCCTCTTTACAGAGGTAAAACGCAAGACATTTTATTTACAAGAGGGAGCTAGACAGAACGATCTTCCAAGTCTTTGAAGATAATATTCTCTAAGAGAATGCGAATATTTACTGAGGACTTGCAATACAGATGGCATGAGCTTGTCTGGCAGACCACATCTGGTTGACAGGTGAAGGATGAAAGTTCAAATGCTACCTCTGGGGACAAGGGATCTGGGAACAATCCTAGCACTGGGATGCACAGCTGCTCCTTCTGGTTCACTTTCTCCTGTCTTTGCATCTATTCATTGCCTTTTCTTCTGTTGGACTCCATTAACAAGGATTCAGCTTCCTGCCATTCCCCTAGAAACCAACTTTAAAGGTAAAAAATACTTTAATCTTGTTTTTGGCAATCACACCTGAAACAGAGAAATGAAAATAACTATAATCCTAATTTAAACAGCAGAAAAGGAATATGAAGAGAAGAAACGTGCTATGTAAATTTCTTTATTTCTTCCTTCCTTCCTTTCTCTCTCTCTCTCTCTCTCTTTCTTTCTTTCTTTCTTTCTTTCTTTCTTTCTTTCTTTCTTTCTTTCTTTCAGATGGAGTTTTCACTCTGTCGCCCAGGCTGGAGTGCAATGGCATGATCTTGGCTCACTGCAAACTCCCCCTCCCAGGTTCAAGTGATTCTCCTGCTTCAGCCTCTGAAGTAGCTGGGGTTACAGGCGTGTACAACTATGCCTGGCTAATTTTTGTATTTTTAGTGGAGATGGGGTTTCACCATGTTGGTCAGACTGGTCTCGAACCCCTGACCTCAAGTGATCCACCCACCTTGTCCTCTCAAAGTGCTGGGATTACAGGTGTAAGCCACCACACCCAATGTAAATTTCTAATTGACATACAATGTCTTTTTTTGCAAGATGGATAATTATATAATAAATAGTTATATGTAGTTTATTTAAATTAAGTTATTCTACTTGAAGTATTCACATTTTGGGGTTTTGTCCCAATAATATGATGCCAATTCATTAATATAATAAAATAAAAGCAAATATCTATGTTGTTTTTCCCCAACATGCACAACCATCAATTTACTTTTGAAATTTTCCTTCATTGTTATCGACTACATGCCAGGCATATCAGGCTTTTTTTTTTTCTTCCCTCCCTTTTCCCCTCCCTCTTTTTCTTCCTCACTTCCTTTTTTCTTTCTTTCAATCAATAAGTCATTTTTTTGTTCATTTGAAATGAGAAAATAAACCTTATTCATAACTAAAACTTAAGACTTCAAGCATTATTTTTGCTTTCAATTTAAGCATTTTGTTTTTATGAAGACAACTGTTTCAGCCCCTCTATCTTGCTGTTTCTAATGTATTCTGGATTAAGAAACCAGATAGCAGGTTAGAATGAATTTAGAATAAAGTTATAGCCTCAGCTGCTAAGCTGAGGGGTTATCATGTTAGTAATAACAAAGGCTGTGCTAAGTTTGATACATATGTTATATCCAATTTAAAACCCACAGAAGAGGAGCTTCAAGATAGCTCATGAGAGGCATCTGGTACTCACTCCCTCCACAAACTAGGACCAAAATAGCAAGTAGTTAGTCATATTTTAAATAGATCACCTAAGGGAGAATGCTGGAATTCAACAGAGAAGTGACAGGAAACATCTAAGGTAAGGAGGAAGAGAGAAGTAAGACAGCTCAGTTTTGATTGGCTAGGATCCTGGAGAGGCTCCCCAATGCAGGGAAAGGATAAGTGAGTGACCCCCAGCAGCCTACATTTCCACTGCAGATCCCTGCAGTTCTACCCATGGGAAAGCCCTTCAATCCATGCTGGCTCTGAGATTAGCATGAGCAGCTAAATAAGACCATGCACTGGCACAGCATTGCTCCAGAGAGGAAGCTCGCACTGGATACTACACACCCCCTGAGTCCTAAACAGCTACAGCAAAGTGCTATTTTGAGAGTCTAGCCTCCACCAGAGTGCATCCTTCCCTGGGTCCCAACAGCTCCTGCATCTCCACATCCCTGGAGCCCCAATAACATCCCCTCCTCATAGCCAAGTGCCACTGCTGGCTGCTGCCACTAGAGCCAAAGAACGGGCCATTGGTAGTGATGCTGCCACCCCCAGAAGCAGGGCTTCTATGCATTTACAAGTGCCTGCAAAAAGGCTACACAGCTTCACCCAGGGCTGAAAAGCATGCTCCCCAGCCACTTGTTTAAAGATGCTGCCACTGAAAGCGGCAGGGCTGAAGTGCAGCTGCTGCCACCTTAACCTGAGTATTTCTCCAGGGGCCTGGAAATCACTTTATCTCTGCCTAACACAGCCAGTGCCTATATGCAGCCCAGCTCTGTCCTCCCTCCCCAGTGTCTGAGCATGCTGCCTGGGGACCTGGAGACTGGAGAGCCCCCTGCCCCTGGAGAGTGCCCTGCCCCATCATTGGCACATAAGCATTCCTCCTGGGGTTCTGAGGATGGGATGACCCAACCTGCTGCCACCACTACAGGTGGCACTCACTCGCACATGCCACCTGCAAGCCTGGGGACTGGCTTGCCCAGTCTGTTCCAGCCACTGACAACACCAGCACAGACCATGTGAGAGCCAGATTGTTCTACCACTGCTACTGCCACTGCCCACACCATGCCCACTGCTCAGGAACCTGAGGATCTGTCCACCTACCTGGCCTACCACTGCCACTTCTGTCACCCAAGCAAGCCTCCTAGAGGCTCAAGAATTGGTTCACCTGGACTTGCTAACACCAGTGCTAGTGTACCCTGCCCTGAGGCCCAAGGACAAGCATGCTCAGTCCACTGCTGTCATCAATGCACTGGTGCCAAAGGACTGGCTCATTTGAAGTTCCTGTCCCCAGCAAAACACTTCACCATAGCCTTTACTAACACCACAGTCTAAGCCACTGAGAAAATCAGATGGCATGGATTCTGTTTACAACTGAAGAAATCATATGGAGAGTATACTACTGCATACACCAAGAATCAAAGCCAAAGTGCTGTGTGCTACTCAACCAATACCACAGGCATATCTTTAGTAAAAAAGTCCTCTTCTATTATAGCAAGTTCGAAAAATTGAAAGAAGCAACCGTTACACCAGATGTGCAGATATCAATGTAAGGACACAAGAAACATGAAAAAAACAAGAAAATATGGTAACTCCAGAGGAAGACATTAATACTCCAGCAACAGATTGCAATGAAAAAGAAATATAGGAAATCCCAGAGGAAGAGTTCAAAATAGTGATATTAAAGAAGCTCAGTAAGATACATGAGAACACAGAAAAACAATGCAAGGAAATGGAAACAAGAACAACTCAGAATATGAGCAAGAAATTTATCAAAGAGATAGATATTATGAAAAAGAACCAAACGGAAATTCTGGAACTGAAGAATTTACTGAATGAAATATAAAATACAATCAAAACTTCGAGAATAGACTAGATGAAACAGAAATAATTTTAGAACTTGAAAACAATTGTTTTGAAATAACCCAGAATAAGAAAGAATAAACAAAGCCTATGTGACATATGGGACACCATGAAGTGATGAAATATTAAAATGTTTGGTGTCCCAGAAGGCAATGAGACAATGAAAGGGATAGAAAATATATTTAATGGAATTA
Source organism: Rhinopithecus bieti (assembly GCF_001698545.2). Taxonomy (NCBI): domain Eukaryota; kingdom Metazoa; phylum Chordata; class Mammalia; order Primates; family Cercopithecidae; genus Rhinopithecus; species Rhinopithecus bieti. Next base: position 4,034,719 of record NW_016807866.1, read on the forward strand.
TAGCTGAAAAATTCAAGAGAATTAGACATCCAGATACAGAAAGCTCAGAGATTCCCAAATAGATACAATTCAAAAAGATCTTCATGGCACATTATCTCAAACTGTCAAAAGGCAAAGACAAAGATGGGATTCTAAAACCATCAAGAAAAATGTATAAAGTTACTTATAAGGGAATTCCCCTTAGACTAACAGTGTATTTGTCAGTAGAAACCTTACGCGCCAGGAGATAATGAGATGCTATATTCCAAGTGCTGATAGCAAACAAACAACCCAAACTGCCAAAGTTATCCTTCATAAATGAAGGAGAAATAAAGTCTTTCCCAGACAAGCAAAAGCTGAAGGAATTCATCACCACTAAACTGGCCCTACAAGAAATGCTTCAGGGATCCCTATATCTGGAAGTGAAAAGATAATATCTACCATCATGAACACACATGAAAGTATAGAACCCACTGGTAGAGCAGACACACAAATGGGAAGAAAAAGGACTCAAATGTTACCACTACAGAACACCACCAAACCACAATGATGAAAAATGAGAGAGAAAGAAAGGAACAAAGTATATACACGACAACCAGAAATCAATTAATAAAATGACAGGAATAAGCCTTCACATATCAATAATAATATTAAATGTAAGTGGATTACAGATACAGACTGACTGAATAAATTAAAAAACAAGCATGAGCCAACTATACATTACCTACAAGAAACTCATCTCACCTGTAAAAATACAAATAGACTGAAAGTAAAGTGATGGAAAAAGATATTCCATGCAAACAGAAACCAAAATCAAGCAGGAGTAGCTATACTTATATCAGATAAAACAGACTTCAAGTCAAAAATGTGAAAAGAGATGAAGAAAGTTGTTATATAATGATAAAGGGACAAATTCAGCAAAAGGATATAACAATCATAAATATACATGTACTAACATCAGAAAACCCACAAATATAAAGCAAATATTATGAGATCTAAAGAGAGGGATAGACTTCGGTACAGTAATAGCTGCAGACTGCAACACCCCACTCTCAGCATTATACAGATCATCTAGACAGAAAATTAGCTAAGAAACACTGGATTTAAACTGGCTAAGAACTCAAAAGCATAAACAACAAAACCAAAGACAAATGGGCTATATTAAACTAAAAAGTTTCTGTACAGCAAAGGGAATAACCAACGGCGTGAAAAGACATTCTGTCAAATCAGAGAAAATATTTGCAAACTGTCATTTGGTAAGGGATTAATATCCAGAATACACAGGGAACTCAAACAACCCAACAGTAAAAAACCAAATAATACAATAAAAAAGTGGGCAAAGGACATGAATAGACATTTCTCAAAAGAAGACATACAAATGGCCAACAGGTATGTGCAGAAATGCTCAACATCAGTAATCATCAGGAAAATGCATATCAAAATGACAATGAGATACCATCTTACTTCAGTTAAAATGGCTATCAAAAAGACAAAAAAAATCAGATGCTGATAAAGATGCGGTGAAAAGGGCACTGTTGGTGAGAATGCAAATTAGTACAGCCACTATGGAAAACAGAAAGGGATTTACCAAAAAACTAACAGTAGAACTACTATATGACCCAACAATCTCACTAACTGGTTATTTATCCAAAGGAAAAGAAATCAGTATATCAAAGGGATATCTGCACCCCCATGTTTATGGTGGCACTATTTACAGTAGCCAAGATATGGTGTCCATCAACAGAGGAATGGACAAATCAAGTGTGAGATATATATATATACACACACACATACACACACAATGGAATATTATGTGGCTATAAAAAGAAAGAAATTATGTCATTCGCAGCAACATGGATGGAACGGAAGGTCACTATGACGGTCATTATGTTAAGGTCAAAATGTTGTATGTTCTCACTTCCATGTAGGAGCTAAAATGGTTGCTCTCACGGAGGTAGAGAGTAGAATGATAGATACCAGAGGCTGCAGAGGGAATGTGGATGGTAGGACAATGAAGAGAAGTAGGCTAATTGGTACAAACACACAGTTAGATAGAAGGAATAAGCTCTAATGTGTGATAGCAGAGTAGGGTGACTATAGTTAAGTTAACAACAATATATTGTCTATTTCAAAATAACAAAGAGAGAGGACCTGAACTGGTCCCAACACATACAAATGATAAATACTTTAGGTAATGGATACCTTAAATACCCTGACTTGATCATTACACATTCTATGCATGTAACAAAACATCATATGTACTGCATAAATATGTACAAATATATATCAATAAAACAACTCACAATGACAATGTTCCTTTTATAATCCTCACTGTTCCAGATGAAAAACTGAATCAAGATCATACAGTTATGACAAGATAGGACAGGGATTTAAATCAGACCATTTAACCCAAGAACCACCCGTTTCACCATGATTGTCATTTGTGTCGGTTCCATGCAGTGTTCTTACTGACTTGCAAGATGATGTGTACATGCTTCAGGATCTACTGACTAGCAGGCTTTGAAATCCCTGCCTCCTAGGATAACCTATTCTGCAGTGACACTCTTCTTTTAACTGAAATGTACCTTACCAAGTAACTGAGGAAAGCCAGCCAGATTAAGAAGCGGGTTTGGGGCCACTTGTAGGTAAGTGAGTGCAACTGTTTGAGAAGAATTCCAGGCAAGCAGAAACTTTAGTCAGCTCTAAGTGTATCCTATGATCTAAATGTTACAGATACGTTATAATCCCAAGGGCTCTTCTGAAAGGAGCAGATACCTGCTAGAGAAAGAGCAGATTTCTATGGAAATGAGGCCATTCCTTCTGGAAAAGCAACAAAAGCAACAAACCCTTACATTGTTTATAAGCCCTTAAGATTTCTTTGTAATCCCAGAGTTTACCTGCTTCATGATTCCTTATAATGTATGGCAGAAGAACTCTATAATTATTAAAAGTTACTTAATTATCAACACTTTCATTTCTTGTCATCCATCTCTCAATTTGTCACCTCTGTTTAACCCTCCCTGGTATTTAAACAGCTAATCTAGTGTTGGAGGCCAAGTTAACAATGTGCAAGTCTCTAAGTGACTTCATAGCGACCTTCACAAGTCTATTTATTTGGTATTTCCTTTGTGTTCCTTTATATGAACTAACTGGGCCCTTGCTAATAATTAAAAGAATTTGCTAAAGTATTCTTTTAGCAAAGTCAGTAGATAAGAATTTCTATGACTAGCATGTCTTGTGACATTAGCTTGCCCCCCAAAGTATAAAACTGAGAAAAGTATTTTCCAAAACTAATTCAGGTTGGTGCATATGTATTTGAATGCACATGTGCATTCACTCATTCAGGAAATATTTATGCAGGTCTACTGTGTGCCTGGTCTATTCTAAGCAATGACAAACAAAAACCCCTGCTTTCACAGAATCGCCATCCTAGTGGGGTGAGGTGGGGCAGACAGATAACAACTAGAATATGTTATGTGTCAGATGAAGATGACTGCTATGGGGGAAAATAAGGCAGAGAAGGATGCCAAAGAGTAGGGGTTGTGTTTTAAAATGGAATGCTTGGGCCAGGCATGGTGGCTCATGCCTGTAATCCAAGTACTTTGGGAGGCCGAAGCAGGCAGATCACGAGGTCAAGAGATCGAGTCTTCGCCAACATGGTGAAACCCCATCTCTACTAAGAAAATACAAAAATTGGCTGGGTGTGGTGGCGTGCACCTGTAGTCCCAGATACTTGGGAGGCTGAGGCAGGAGGATCACTTGAACCCGGGAGGTGGAGGTTTCTGTGAGCCGAGATCACGCCACTGCACTCCAGCCATTTTATAAAAATAAAATGGAGTGTTTGGGATTAACTAATCAGAGACTGCAGCAAGGTAAGGGAGTAAGCCATGAGAATATAGCGGGCATCCTGGGCAGAGGCCCAACGAGTTCTAGGAACAGCAATCAGGCTGGTGTGTTAGGGGCTGCAGAAGTCTAGTAGGCCAGAAAGAGACTGGGATTGCCTGATTTTATAGGACCTCATACTTCATGCATAAAGACTTGACTTTGTCTTGGTTTGAGACAGAAAACCTTTGAAAGATTTTGAGCATAAAAGCAGCATGGTCTGATTCATGATGTCCAAAGAGGATCAGCTGGCTATGGAGTGGAGAGCAGACTGGCGAAGGCCAGGAACTAGTTAGGAGGTGGTGGCAATAATCTAGGTGACAGGAGGTGATGGTGACTTGGACTGGCACAGTAGTAATGGAGAGAGAGAGAAGAGGTTGGATTTTATGTGTGTGTGTGTGTGTGTGTGTGTGTGTGTGGGTGGGTGTATACTTTCTAGTGATGGCATCTCACTATTCTGCTTCCAAGCGGGTCTAGAACTCCTGGGCTTAAGTGATTCTCCTGCTTCAGCCTCACAAGTAGCTGGGACTAGAGGTGCACCATCATGCCTGACTTTGGATACGTATTTTTAAAAAGTGAAGCCAATTGGATTTGCTGGCAGATTGGATGTAGGGTGTGGAAGAAAAGAGCTAAGGTTTTCAGTTTGGGCATGTCTGTGCACACATTGGCATATGTGTCTATATAAAGCTTAACATTATCCAAAATTATCTCGTTTCTTTGTTTACTTATTTTTTTGCTCTACACCATTTGAAGAGGGACCTTCCCAATCTTGTTTATTGCTGTATATCCAGTGTCTAGAACAATCTGTCTCTTTCTCTTTCTCTCTTGAAAGAAAATATTTAGCTGTCAGTAATGTGGTTACAGAAAAATTGCAAAGAACTGTTATTTTCTGTCTTCTGTATTTTCAGCATTGAGCCTGCATTTATTTAAAAATAAGCTTTATTTAATTACAGAAAATTGAACAAATTTGCAAAATGATACAACATAAAATTTAAAAATGCTTATTATCGTTAAGTGAAAGATTATACATTCTGCAGACAGAATGTTATTTTGAGAGCTAATGTCAATGTGAGTAAATGACCCCCAACCCTATAAAATAATAAATCCAAACCTGTAAGATCAAATAGCCCTGTGTGATCCACAGGATCAGTTTCCAGGACAGAACAGACTTTATTAGCATTGGTTTTCTGCAAAGACATTCTTCAGGCCAGTTCTCAGCCACTCAGCCAATAGCTTTGTTTCTGGCTGTGCCAAGTCTGCAAACAGTAGCTGATCATCTGTAGCTCAATTCAAAAGGAGGTTTTTCTAGAAATTCCAACCTCTTCCCCATAGCCAGCACATTTCTATTAAATTTGATTGAGTTAAAGTTTCTGAAATATTTCCTGAATGAGTGAATACACACGTGCCTTCAAATACATATGCACCAACCTGAACTAGTTTTGGAAAATACTTTTCTCAGTTAGTTTTATACTTCGGGGGGCAAGCTAATGTCACAAGACATGCTATTCACAGAAATTCTTATCTACTGACTTTGCTAAAAGAATTTGCTAACTATTATTACTCACATAAATGTCTTTAATTCGGTTCTTTGTAAAAGTCGAGCATTGAAGACAGTTGGTTTGTTATTAAGGACAAAGTTATGCATCTAACTAATCTCACATTTTTTCTAAGCAGTGCAAATGAACCAGCGCCCTTCAATGGTTCACAGCTCCACAATCCTTTTATATACATTCTGAAATCCTAAAAGGCTCTGAATACTGGAAACTTTTTTGGGAACTAATCTAGAATCAGAACCAGAATGGCTTGAACTCGGTTGGAGGTGAAACTCAACTGGGGGCGGGGGGCCTGAAGCTATGTATGATTTTACCATATCTCACCAAAAGTGATGCATATCTGTCTTACTGCAGAAATATTAATGTGTTTGATCACAAAGTGATGTGCTGTATTATGTAATATACAGTAAAATCACTCAAACATCTTTCTAACAATTATGTTTTCTGAAACACATCTGGGCTCATGGGGTTTGCATGAAGCACTGTAAACCTGTACTGTGTTTGCTGTTCGGGGCTGAACGTGCTGGCTTCATCTTTCTTTATAAGATAAGGGTGATGGCTGCTATCTTGTCCCAGTGAATGCAACAGGATTCCTTTTCTAGGCGCCTAGAGCTTTTACAGCTCACGTGCATCTCTGGCTCACCTGTGTGAGCGTCATGCTTTGAGTAGATGCCACTTTGTGGTGATGAAGCTTCTGGCATGTACCTACCCAGATAGCACAGCCTTGGAGAAAGGTAGCATGAAGCTGGCTGTCTCTGGGCTCCCGTCCTGTCGTCCATGAGTGATGAGCAATGGGAATTAGAAGGAGACACATTCTGTTCATGGCCAAAGGTGTGGCCCCAAGCCACATCAAAGACACCCCCACCTCTTTCAACCAAAACAACCTTCTGTGGACACCAGGGGCTCATGTATCTTAGGCCAATATCGAAGCCATATAAAGCCTGACAAATCATCAATCCTAAGCTGGGATCCCCGTTCCACCACGTTTACATACTGCCACCTTGGGTAACCCAGTTTCTTGGTAACCCACTAGAAGTAGCCTGACTCATAATAAGCTTACGACACAGTTTTCACCATAACAACTTCGTTTTTAGAGAAGGTATTGGGTCTGTGATCCTGGGAGAGCCCTAACCCAGGGAATTCCATTACTCCCCTCTTTCACATCTTGAATTTTCTTTTCTCCACCTCCAGATCCCCAAGCTTTTAACTTGGAGGTAGAAGCACTGGTTGTGAGTTTAGAAATCTAGGAGAATCAGCAAGATATACTGACTCTTATAGTCTTAAGAGACCCGGGAGATGAGGGTGTAACCTTTTTTCCAGCGCAGGGCTCCCACAATCCTCCAGACAGGCCAGGAGAAGTGACCCCTCATGGACAACAGCGCCCATCTCTGGTCAGAGAAACTCGACTGGCTCCTTGTGCCTCCATATGAGGGGCCTCTGGAACCTCTCCGGGGTCCCTGCAGACATGGGAAGGTGGCCAGCGGAGCCTCCCCTGCTTCTCCCCGGGATTTACACCCTTGCTCTTGGACACCTGGCACAATGTGGACATCTTCAGCTGGGTACCCGGGGAGCTTGATGCTTCACTCCTGGGGTAAGGTGGGCATTAGGTGTTTGGGTATCGGGGTGTGTGTTTGGAGGGGGTGATTTAAATGACTCTGGAAGTTGAAGCCATTCCAGAGAACACTCAAGCGGCCAGGAGAACCAGAATCTTTTCATCAACATCCACAAGGGTCACGAGAAAGGCTGTTCATTGGCCGAGCTCCTAGGCCACCCAAACATGGGAGGGAGGAGGGGAAGACAAACCCCGCCCAAGCCCTAGGGGATGGAGTTGGCACCAAGGACTTCTGGTCAACCCCAGACAGCGGACGGCGGGCCAGGCACTTCCAAAGGTGCAGGAGCGAAGCAGCCCTCTCCAGCCGTGCACTGCACCTCCGCGGCCCGTGGGCGAGATTGGGGTCCGGGTGGGAAGCAGACGCTCAATCGGGGAGAAACTCCAGCAGTGGAGGAAGAGTCCAGAGAGCTTCAGCTGGGCAGAAGGGGCGCAGAGGCTTGGGGCCAAGCGGAGTTTGCCCTGCGGGTCCCGCGCAAGGCCCCAGCACCCCGGCTAAACCTTTACCTCCGGAGCCCTGACCCGGCGTCCTTCAAGGGGCACGGAGGGCCCCGCAGCACGCCCCTTGGCCAGCGCCACCGACCCCTAAGCAGCGTCAAGGAAGGAGTCCCGATCAAGGACAGGGATCTGGGGCCATGGCCGAGGCTGCGGAGCCGGAGGGGTGTGCCCCGGGTCCCCAGGGGCCGCCGGAGGTCCCCGCGCCTCTGGCTGAGAGACCCGGAGAGCCGGGATCCGCGGGCGGGGAGGCAGTGGGGCCGGAGGGGAGCGAGGGCGCAGAGGAGGCGCCAAGGGGCGCTGCCGCGGTGAAGGAGGTGGGAGGCGGCGGGCCGGATAGGGGCCCGGAGGCCGAGGCGCTGGGCACGACGGGGGCGCACGGTGAGGCGGAGGCCGAGGAGGGAGCCCCGGAGGTTGCCCAGGTGCCGCAGGGAGGGGAGGAGACAAGCGGCGCGCAGCAGGTGGAGGGGACGAGCCCGGGGAGCTGCGCGCAGGGCGAGTCCCGCGTGGAGGCTCAGAGGGAGCCGGAGGACTCTGCGGCCCCTGAGAGGCAGGAGGAGGCGGAGCAGAGACCTGAGGCCCCTGAAAGCAGCGCGCCCGGGGCGGCGGGGGACAGCGTAGACGCGGAGGGCCCGGCGGGGGACAACATAGAAGCCGAGGGCAGGGTGGGGACAGCGTAGACGCGGAGGGCCGGGTGGGGGACAGCGTAGACGCGGAGGGTCCGGCGGAGGACAGCTTAGAAGCAGGGGACCCTGCAGGGGACAGGGTAGAAGCGGGGACCCTGCGGGGACAGGGTAGAAGCGGGGGACCCTGCGGGGGACAGGGTAGAAGCCGAGTGCCCGGCGGGCGACAGCATGGACGCCGAGGGTCCGGCAGGAGGGGCGCGCCGGGTCTCGGGTGAGCCGCAGGAAGGAGGGGACCGCAGCCTCCCGCCCCAGGCCGAGGCAATTGAGGTCGCAGACGGGGAGAGCGCGGGGCGCAGCCCTGGTGAGCGCGCCTGGGACGCAGCGGAGGAGACGGAGGTCCCGAGGGGAAAGGGGTCCGAGGAAGCGGCCCCCGGGGACGCGAGGGCAGACGCTGTCGAGGACGGGGTAGGGGATGGGCCCCAGCAGAAGTCAGGGGAGGAAGAGGAAAGGCGAGAGCAGAGCCCGGAGGGGCCAAGTGAGGAGGCCGCAGCTGGGGGCGAGGAGGAATTCCCCGACAGCAGCCCACATGAGGAGGCCTCCAGGTGCGCCGCGGAGCCTGAAGCCCAGCTCAGCAACCACCTGGCCGAGGAGGGCCCCGCCGAGGCTGGCGACGAGGCCGCGCGCATGAACGGCCGCCGGGAGGACGGAGAGGCGTCCGAGGAGGGGGCCCTGGGGCAGGAGCACGACATTACCCTCTTCGTCAAGGTAAAGCTCGCTTCCCTGAACTCTAAGGACGACCCCCTTCCATTCGAGGTCTTAGTCATCTCAGACCCCAGAGGGACGCGCGGGGAGGAGCCCTCGGTGGTGTCCTGATTGTCACCAGGCGCTTCCATGCGCGGGAGGGAGGCGGGACTGCAGGGATTTCCTAAAGAAGAGTTTCCAGAGCATTTGCGGCAGGACTTAATGGCCTGGAAGCAAAGACTTTGGGGGTGGGGGCAATGGAGAGTGCGATGGGGGGCGATGAGGATGTGGGGTTGTGGGTTCAGCATCCCACTGTCCTTTGTCCTGAAAATCCTAACTGGCCCTGCTAGTCAGGAGGTTATTAACGAATTAACTAAAAAGTTAAAAAAAAAAAAAAAAAAAAAAAAA
>NW_016807866.1:4044391-4067216 GCF_001698545.2 Rhinopithecus bieti
TTTTTTTTGAGACAGAGTCTTGCTCTGTCGCCCAGGCTGGAGTGCAGTGGCGGGATCTCAGCTCACTGCAAGCTCCGCCTCCCGGGTTTACGCCATTCTCCTGCCTCAGCCTCCCAAGTAGCTGGAACTACAAGCGCCCGCCACCTCGCCCAGCTAGTTTTTTTTTTGTACTTTTTAGTAGAAACGGGGTTTCACCATGTTAGCCAGGATGGTCTCGATCTCCTGACCTCGTGATCCGCCCGTCTCGGCCTCCCAAAGTGCTGGGATTACAGGCTTGAGCCACTGCGCCCGGCCATCAAGCACATTTTAATAAATAAAAGGAAATGCTCTGAAAGTGACTAACATCAGAATTTTAAAAATTGTTTGGGTGGCGAGGGACTTGGGAAAGAAGCGGTGTGTGTTTCTTCCGTAGCGAGAAGTTGCTGTCTCTGGCCTTTTTCAAGACCCTGGGACATAACCGCAGGACATCAGCCCCTGGGAGACTGCTGGGAAGAGCTGGAGTGCAGTGCTGTTGTGTGGCCCCAAATATGCTCCTCTCCATCACCTTGGATTAAGAAATTTCTCGTTGCTCTGGTTGTAGCGATACATGATTCCCGCACACAGCCTCTTAGCACAGTTTTGATGTACAGTAACAGCTTCTGATTAGTCTCCCTGTTTCAGTTCTCTGTCCTCTCCAATCCAGTCTCTTTATAACAGCCAGTGAGCTGTGGACGAGATCTGATCATTTTATTTCTTAGTGTTAAATTCTTTAGTTGTTTATTGCAGAATTTTAGGTAAATCCCCACTGCTTAGGCAGCCCACAGGCCCTTTGTTATGTCATTTCTGCCTCCTTTCTCTGGCCTTGGCTTAGCGTTGCTGGGTGTCCCCACCCTCTGTTACCTGTGGTCTCGCTATGCCAGCTGGATTAAACTACTTACCGTTCCTTGAGGGAGCCACATTCTTTCCTGCCTTGAAACTTTGTACATTATGTACCCTCTGCCTGAATGCAGTTTCTTCTCGTCGCCCCTGTCTGCCCTCCTGCCTGGTTATCTGCCACAAGTCCAAGAGTTATCTCTTCCAGTCCCAGTCAGATGTCCCTGTTAAGGCACCGCCCTCAGCCTGCTATGTCTCTTTCCTCAGCTGTGTGAAATTCATCGTTGTATCTCCAGCACAGAACACAGGTGTGGGATGTGGTGAAGGCTTGAATGGGTGTCTGGCTGCTGGCTAGTGTGGTGATCAAGAACGTGGACTTTAGAGCCAGTGGGTCTGGGATCAAATCCTGGCTTTGCTAATTTCTTGCCGTGTAACTTTGGGCAAGTTACTTAACCTTTTGGTATCATTGTTGTCTCATTGATAAAATGGGGACAATAATAGTACCTAGCCCTTGAGGTTACCGTGAGGAATAGAGAATTAGATTACAGAAAGCACTTAGAAAAGTGCCTGGCTGGAAATAAGCACAGTATACATGTGAGTTCCTATTGTTACATCTGTGTTGCTTCCATACACTTGCTTTGATTTTGCACAGAAACAGTTATCCCTGCCATTATTTATTTTATTTATTTTTAGGGAAAATCCCTCTAGGTACCTAATTACCTCTAATCTCTAGGGATAAGAATGTTATGAAAAGTCGTTTTCATACAACTTGTTTTCTCAAATATTGCTTGGGAGGAGTTTGGGTAGGCAGAAGTATGTGGCCTAGCACCAGCAGTGGGATAGGATGGGCAGCTTATCCACAATGCTTTATTCTGATGATTGACTTGGTGCTCAGCTGTTAAATTCTTTTTTCTCAAGGAAACAAATAGATCTCCAAATGATGAAACTGGTCAACTTTTTTTTTTTTCTCTTAATTCAGACAGGTTCTTGTTCTGTCACCCAGACAGGAGTGCAGTGGCGCCATCTCAGCTCACTGCAACCTCCGCAGACTAGGTTCAAGCGATTCTTGTGTCTCAGCCTCCTGAGTCGCTGGGACTACAGGCATGCACCACCATGCCTGGCTAATTTGTGTGTGTGTGTTTTTGGTAGAGATGGGGTTTCGTCATGTTGGCCAGGCTGGTCTCGAACTCCTTACCTCAGGTGATCCACCCACCTTGGCCTCCCAAAGTGCTGGGATTACAGACTTGAGCCACCCCGCCTGGCTGAGATTGGTTGACTTCTGAGGGGCCACTTATGATGAGCCTCACAGTATTGATACTGTGTCTCAGTTTCTTCTTATCCTACCCATCATGCTCTTTGAAAACAAAATGAAACCAAACAAAAATGACAGACACCAAAGCAAAAAACAAGCAAAAAACAAAACCAAACAAACACCCTTTAGACTCATATTTTCTGAGTTTGAAATACTGGACGTAAAATCTGTAAATGAGTTCAGAATAGGACTTCTTTGCCAGAATTAGCCTTTTCTAGGTTCCTTGTTTGAGCTGAGTTTTGTCTGGGTTCTATTCTATAGTGGACACCTGACCTGGGTTTTGTGAACATGCCTGGGTGCGTCCTCATGGTGGGTTTTTACGGCATAGCTGGAGTGTGGAATTCACAGCTGGGTTTAAAGGAAAATACTGCAATATTCTTTCAAACATTCTCCTAGCCTTCATATGACAGCTGAACAAACACATTTTAAAATTAGCCCGTATTGTATTTGGGAACTCCTAACTTTCACATTTCTTCCAATTTTTTTTTTTTTTTTTTTTGAGACAGGGTCTCACTATGTTGCCCAGGCTGGTCTCCAACTCCTGCGCTCAAGCAGTCCTCCTGTCTCAGCCTCCTGAGTAGCTGGGACCACAGGCACGCACCACTACACCCAGCTAGTTTTTTAAAAAAATTTTTGTAGAGACGGAAGTCTCACTTTGTTGCTCCAGCGGGTCTTCAACTGCTGGGCTCAAGTGACCCTCCCACTTTGGCTCCCGAAGTGCTAGGATTATAGGCACAAGCCACTATGCCTGGCCTCTCTTCTTATTTTGTTAAAAATAAATATATTGGTTACAAATATACCAAAAAGTAATGGCTAACTATGTAGTAACATGTAATAATAATTGCCCCACATCTGCTTCTAATTAGCTATCTAATGTATTCTCCATCTTTATGAGAGTCGTCATGTGATTAATTCGTCAGTTTGTTTTATTGTACAAGCATGCAAGGATATATTCTTGTACAAAAGCCAGGAACATATAGCACCAGCCAACAAAGGCCTTAAATTATCTTGTGGTAAATTAATTGCTGATTATGCTAACTTTTAGTTTTGTTTTCTCAAAGAAGCGTTAATTATTTGTCATCAAATTATAGGGTAACTGCAATATATTTAGTAAGAAAGGTTCTTTTTCTTTCCTCATAATAACAAAGGGTAACAACATAATAACATAATCACACAATAACATAATAACAACAGGCAAAACAAGCAGCAAAGAGTTAAGTAAGAACTTCATTGAAGTAAGGAGTTCAGCGGTAGTGGAGATGTAGTCACACCAAAAAAGTCTTGCTTACAGCTTTGGTTGCCCTAATCCGGCGTGTAAGCTTTGAGTCAGGGTCTTTGGATGGGACAGTCTGAGCTACAGCTTTCCTGGCAGATTTGATATGACTTAAAAAAACTTCAGTGTTGACCAGTGATGAGTCCTGGGCCACCCAGGATTTGGACACCACCTGTTTACCTGTAAACAGACAGTTACTGCTGAGCCAAAAAAGCTTGCCTTTATATTCACATGTGGGTTCTCCAAAGAGGTGAAACTGACCTGATAAAATATAGTAAACCTCAGGAAGGACATGGCCTTTGAATAAGCACTGTCATCCAGAAATGAGCCCCCGCCCCTCCAAAAAAAAAAAAAAAAAAAAAGAGCCTTCCAAGCATGGTCATACCACACAGCTGGGCAAGAATGAGCCAGGACCAGCATCTGATGGACTCCTGGTAGACCAGTAAGCTGTGGCTCTCTGTGGCTGTGTCCCTGGGAGAGACCATGTTGAGATTTGTTCTATGGGGCTGGGTCTCCAGGGAGCTTGAAAGGGAGGTGTTATTTTCACAACTATGTGTGTGCTATGTGTTCTGAAGGAAAGTGAGCAAAGATGCACTTCTGAGACTTTAATTCTCACCTAAAAACAATGTTTTGTAATTTTTTTTATTGTCTTAGAAAACCTGCTTACAGATGACATATATGAAATCAGTACCGGGTTACTTGGGGTGGAAATAGGTAAGCAACTATGTGTCTCTTTACCTCCAGCACGGGTTCCTCCCCTCATATGGGGTTTCCTTTTTGTCCTTGGTTTCACACAGCCAGCCTTTGTCGGCTGCCTCAGATATCCCATTTCCTTGAATATCTAAAGACCCACAGAAAACCTTCAGAAATACTACCCTGGGTCTTTAGGCATGTAAATGTATTGTGTCCTTTCAGACACCTAGATAAAACCTAGAAGTGGAAGGAGTATGTAAAAGCCAACACTCCGCTCCGTGCTTGAGGCTCAAGGGGATCCTCACGCTATGGGTCCATACGTTAGCTCAATACATATGGATATATTACCTACTGTGTGTTGGACTCTGTGCTAGAGTCTGGGGACACATTGGTAAGCAGGACTGACAAGCTTCTTGTCCTCCCAGAGTTTACCATCTAGCACAGAAGACAGACACGGGGCAATGTAATACATTATGTCTATAGCATCTCCACTGGAAGCCTGCACTGCAAAGACCATGTAGTTTTTCCCATCATTGTTCTTTTAGCCCTTTGCATGCTGTTGGACACATAACAGATAGCCAGTTAATGCCGGTAGGAAGGGAAGGGGGATGGAGGATGAGCAGCAGGCTACAGAAGCATGCAGCAGAGGACCTGCAGACACAGCGGTAGTCACTAAATCGTTGTTGATTTAATTATAGTTGGGGAGACAAAAGTGTTTTCCTTTCTAGTCCACAGAGTGTGGGATCCTCTGATAATGCCTGGTATAGATTCTTCAAGATTTTCTAAAATAGGTGATCTTTGGTCTATCATTCTCTGAACTCCTGTCACATTCAGTAAAGAAAAAGTTTTTGTGAGAGTTACAAAGGCATTCAAATCTTCTAAAATTTTCCAGCATTAATTTTGTTTTTTTCTGCCTGAGTGTTGATTTATAAACTGGGCCCTATACCTGGGCTTAGTTGGGGGAGACATTTTCTTCACAACATAGACAGTTTCCAAAAAACCACCCCATGCTTTTGTCAGCCCATTCTCCTCCTTACAGGGAGACAGTATCTAAGTCCATCTTCGGCTAAAATCCATGCTCGTACTGACAGGCTCACTTCCTCCTTCTGAAAGCAGCATTTTAATTTGGAGCTGTTGGTGCTGAGGTATAAAATCTACTTCATTTAATGCTGCTATGAAAATTTCCCAGTCTTGAATTTAAGACAGTCTCTTATTGCTTTTTCCTCCTCTTGCATGGGGGACCATGTGCTCTGCCAAGCTTTCAAAACTTTGCTCTCAAGTTAGGTGGCAAATGGGCTAACAATTTGGTGTATATTAAGAGTTGGTTATAAATAATACTTATGCCCCAGCTGATACTACAGTATGGTATTTAATGTCGAAGAGAACATCATTAAGAGTGTGGTCAGCTCCAATTAATAAACTATCCAGTAACAAGTGCCTTTAATCAGAAGTTTACTTTTCTCATACAACAAGAAATCCAGAGATAGGTGGATAAAGCATCTTACCCCTGTCATCAGGGGCACAGATTAGTTCATTGTGTTCTGTCTCCCTGTATCATCAAAAGATGGCTGCCTTAGCCTTAAGCACCAAATCCTGACCAGCAATATCTCAAGTAGGAAGCTAGAGGGAAGGGTCAGGAGTTTTCTTCTTATTCCCATTCCTCCTTCATCAGGGAGGAGAAATGCTCCTGGTAACTCTTGCAGCAGATTTTTCCTGTGTCTAGTGGCTGGAACTGGATTCTATGCCCCAACCCCCTCCAGGCCTTTTACAAGCACAAGGGTATGAGATTGGCTTATATATACCAGGGGTTAGCAAACTAGCATGCAGGTCAGATCTAGCTTGCCACCTGTTTTTGTACACCTATAACCTAAGAATGACTTACATTTTAAATGATTGGAAAGCATTAAAAGAAGAATAATTCATGACTTATGAAAAATATATGAAATTCAAATTTCAGGGCCCATAAACAAAGTTTTTTTGGAACTCAGCCATGCTTGTTCTTTGACGTATCCTGTATGACTCCTTTTACTCTACAACAGCGGAGTTGAGTAGTTGCAACAGAGACTCTGTGGACCACAAAGCCCAAAATATTTATTACTGGGCCCTTTAAGAGAAAGTTTACTGACTCTTAGCTTATACCTACTTTTATTCATTATCTTGGGCTAGATACAATGCCATTCACACAAAATTGGAGTTCAATTTAGAAGGAAAATGGAGAACAGTTGTAGACGAAAGAACCAGCAAGCTCTTTCACAGTGAGTAAGAAATATTTAAGACACTAAACATCTATATATTGTTAGAATTTTTTTTGTCTACAAAAACCATAAAAATTTTGATTTATATAAAGTCAAAATAAAATGTAGGTTAAATATATTTATACAAATTTTAGTATAACATATTTATGTAGTCCATGAGATTATTTTGTAAAATCTACCTACCATTTTTTTGGAAAAGATAATACATTGGAATAGTACAATTTAGAAATATAAAAGGTATAATATAATGATAATTAAGTCTTCTTTCACTCATGAAGCCCAGCCTCCCAATTTTTCTCCCTAGAGATACCCACCAAATATTTTTCCAGAGATATTCTATGCAAATTCAAATTTATCCTCACTGTACTATCTATTGCTGTGTAACAAATTGTCCCAAGACCTAGAACCTTAAAGCAATAAACATTTATTATTCAGTTTTTCTGGGTCAGGAATTTGTGAATTGCTTAGATGGGATTTGTGAGTTGCTTAGTCAGTTCTCACACTGTTATAAAGAACTGCCCAAGACTGGATTTATAAAGGAAAGAGGTTTAATTGACTCACAATTCTGCATGGCTTGGGAGACCTCAGGAAACTCACAATCATGGCAGAAGGGGAAGCAAACACATCCTTCTTCACATGGCTACAGGAAGGAAAAGTGCCAAGTGAAAGGGGAAGCTCCTTATAAACCATCAGATCTGGTGAGAATTCACTCACTATCACAAGAACAGCATGGGGGAAACTTCTCCCATGGTTCAATTATCTCTACTTGGTCTTGTGCTTGACACATGAGGATTATTACAATTCAAGGTGAGATTTGGGTGGAGACATAGCCAAACCATATCATTCCACCCAGGCCCCTCCCAAATCTCATGTCCTCACATTTTAAAACACAATCATGCCCCTCCAAAAGTCTCCCCAAAGTCTTAACTCATTTCAGCATTAACTTAAAAGTCCAAGTCCAAAGTCTCATTTGAGACAAGGCAAGTCTCCTCCACCTATGAGCCTGTAAAATCAAAAGCAAGTTAGTTACTTCCCAGATACAGTGGGGGTACAGGCATTGGGTAAGTACAACCATTCCAAATGGGAGAAGTTGGCCAAAACAGAGAGGCTACAGGTCCCATGTAAGTCTGAAATCCAGTAGGGCAGTCATTAAACCTTCAAGTTCCAAAATGATCTCCTTTGATTCCGTGTCTCAGTCCCAGTCACACTGATGTAAGAGGTGGGCTCCCATGACCTTGGGCAGCTCCACCCCTGTGGCTTTGCAGGGTACAGCATCCCTCTTGGCTGCTTTCATGGACTGGTCTTGAGTGTCTGTGGCTTTTCCAGGTGCACAGTGCAAGCTATTGGTGGATCCACTATTCTGGGGGCTGGAGGATGGTGGCCCTATTCTCACAGCCCTACTAGGCAGTGCCCCAGTGGGGACTCTGTGTGGGGGCTCTGACCCTACATTTCCCTTTTGTACTGCCCTAGCAGAGGTTCTCCATGAGGGCTCTGCCCCTGCAGCAAACTTATTCCTGGACATCTTGGCATTTCCATATATCCTCTGAAATCTAAGCAGAGGTTCCTAAACCTCAATTATTGACTTCTGTGTGCCAGCAGGCCCAATACCACTTGGAAGCTGCCAAGGCTTGGGGCTTGCACCCTCTGAAGCAATGGCCTGAGTTGTACCTGGGCCCCTTTTAGCCATGGCTGGAGCAGCTGGGATGCAGGGCACTAAGTCCCTAGGCTGCACACAGCAGGGGGGCCTGCGGCCCATGAAACCATTTTTCCCTAGTAGACTTCCAGGCCTGTGATGGGAGGGGTTGCCACAAAAGTTGCTGATATGCCCTGGAGATATTTTTCCCCATTGTCTTGGTCATTAACATTCAGCTCCTTGTTACTTATGCAAATTTCTGAAGCAGGCTTGAAGTTTTCCTCAGAAAATTGGTTTTTCTTTTCTATCACATCATCAGGCTGCAAATTTTCCAAACTTTTTGCTCTGCTTCCTCTTGAATGCTTTGTCACTTAGAAATTTCTTCCACCAGATACCCTAAATTATCTCTCTCAAGTTCAAAGTTCCACAGATCTCTACAGCAGGGGCAAAATGCTGCCAGTCTCTTTGCTAAAGCAAAGCAAGAGTCACCTTTATTTCAACTCCCAATAAGTTCCTCACCCACATTTGAGACCAACTCAATCTGATCTTCATTGTCCATATCACTACCAGCATTTTGATCAAAGCCACTCAACAAGTCTGTAGGAAGTTCTGAACTTTCCCACACTTTTCTGTCTTCTGAGCCCTCCAAATCTCTAGGAAGTTCCAAACTTTCCCACATTTTCCTGTCTTCTTCTGAACCCTCCAAACAGTTTGAACCTCTGTCTATTTTCCAGTTCCAAAGTAACTTTCACATTTTCAGGTATCCTTATAGCAGCATCCCACTCTCTTCAGTACCAATTCACTGTATTAGTCCATTCTCATACTGCAATAAAGAACTGCCTGAGACTGGGTTATTTATAAAGGAAATAAGTTTAATTGACTCACAGTTCTACATGGCTGGGGAGGCCTCAGGAAACTTGCAATCATGGCAGAAGGTGAAGAAAACATGCCCTTTTTCACATGGTAGCAGGAAGGAGAAGTGCTGAGTGAAGGGGGAAGCCCTTTATAAAACTATCAGATCTCATAAGAACTCACTCACTATCACAAGAACAGCATGGGGGAAACTGCCTCCATGATTCAATTATCTCTATTTGGTCCTGCCCTTGACACATGGTGATTATTATAATTCAAGGTGAGATTTAGGTGGGAACACAGAGCCAAACCTTATCAGTTGGGTAGTTCTGGCTCATGTGGTTGCAGTGAGGATGACAGTTAGAGCTGTGATGTCATCTGAAGGATTAACTGGGGCTAGGGCTATGGTTTCATTAGAAGGACTGATTGGGGCTAGGGCCATGGTCTCATCTGAAGGACTTATTAGGGCTGGATAATCCACTTTCAAGATGACTGACTCACATGTTATTTGGCAGGAGGTGCAGTTAGTTTTTTACCACATAGGCCTCTTCATAGTCCTTCTTTAGTGTCCCCACAACATGGCATCTGGCTTTTTCCGAGCAGGGATCTAAGAGAGACCAAGGAAGAAGCCATAATACCTCTTATGACTTTGTCTCAGAAGTCACATGCTGTAACTTCTGCCTTATTTTATTAATTAGAAATGTGATCACTAAGTCCAGTCCTCAAGGAAAGTGGAGTTAGACTCCACCACTTAAAAGAAAAGGCAAAGAATTTGTGGACAAATTTTTAAAACACCACATCTACCTTTAAAAAAAAAAAAAAAAATAGTACACTGGAAATACATTGGTTTACATCTTGCTTTCTTCCCTTGTCTTGGAAATTGCTCCTTATCAGTGCCTCTAGCTCTGTCACATTCTTGTGAAAAATGCGGAACTGTGAGTATTCTGGTGATGCATATACTCTATAATCATTTCCCCATAGGTAGTTGTTTAGGTAGCTTCCTTTTTTTGATATGTTAAATAATGGTATAGTGAATATCCCTCTGCAGATGTATAATAATATATAGGAGCTAAACTCTTAGAAATGGCATTGCTAGGGGAAAGGATGTGCATATTTAAGCTTTTGATAACCATTACCAAATTTCCTCTTCAAAGAGGTGCTACCATGTAATGCTCCTTTGATACTATATCAGTGCCGTGCTTATTTCCCCAAACTTCTCTGCTAAGGTATTATCAAATATTTTGAATCTGAGAGGTGAAAATGATGTCCATTGTCATGTAATTTGCATTTATTTTATTATGTGTGAGGTTGAGTATACTTTTATATATTTAAAAAGTAAATAAATATGCTTTTATATATTGGTATTTGTTTTTCTGTGAGCTGGCTGCTTATGTTCTCTGCATTATTCAAATGGACTTTTGACCTATTCTTTCTGACTTTTATGTTAAAGAAGTTAGATTTTGTCTGTCATATGTGTTCCATACATTTTTATAGGAATGTGCTGACTGTTTGCACTGGAAAATTTCTCCTTTTAGTCTTAGTAATTTCTTGTAATTGATGCATGGGAAAGCAAAGTGTAGATGATGATGGCACTCTTAGAATCTCCAACTTTATTCACTGACATCTTTAAATGTTGCTTTACTTTACACTGTATAACTTCTTAAATACTGAAGAATCAGGTATTTCCAGTCCTACCCCTTTCCCTCTATTTTTAATTAACAGTTACATTTTATCAAGCATATGCCCTTTTAGAATGAAACTCCATGTGACATGGTAAGAATCCCTTTTCAAAACAAAGTTTAAACTGTATAGATAGCAGGATCACTTCATGCCTATATCACCCCATCTTCAAATGTAAGATATATCACTTTGATCTTTGTATACTATTCACTGAAATCTATTTGATTCCCACAAATCAAAACCATTGTGAAAATATCACCTGTGATGCAGTGTAATAAAAATATTATCTCTGAGGTTGTGTCTCTTAGCCAGATGGTCTATTTGTGCTCTGGTCTGTTGAAAGAATTGACCAAAATTTATAGAGAATGAGGAGATCCAGAGAATTGTGGAGGACAATGAAGCCTACCTATAGCTTATGTTTAAGGAGTGGGAGGGTGATATGGTTTGGCTCTTTGTCCCCATCCAAATCTCATCTCAAAGTAATCTGTACATGTTGAGGGAGGGGTGTGGTGGGAAGTGATTGGATCGTGGGAGCAGTTTCCTCCATGTTGTTCTCATGATAGTGAGTGAGTTCTTATGAATCTGATGGTTTAAAAGTGTGGCACTCCCCCTTATCCCCACCCTGCTGCCATGTAAGAAGTGTCTTGCTTCCTCTTCACCTTCCACAATGATTGTAAGTTTCCTGAGGCCTCCTCAGCCGTGCGGAACTGTGAGTCAGTGAAACCTCTTTTCTTTATAAATTACCCAGTCTCTGGTAGTTTTTATAGCAGTGTGAAAATGGACTAATACAGAGGGAAAACTAAAATGCTCAAATATCAAAAGTTGTTTAAAAACTAATTTTGAAGCTTTTGTGGAAAACAGACTCTGTTGACATATTCCAGATTTTTACTACGTTTGTGGATTTTATCCTTCAACTCACTGTTTCTCTTCTTTTAATAGTATATGGCTGTTCACATAAAAGTTGAGTCTATTGAAGTAGGGAGAAGTAAAAGCTGCTTTTTTTTTCATCCTTCACACTACCAAGTGCTGTTTTGCATCCAAATGTATATTTAAAACAAATATTTATTGGTTACCTGCCAAGTAGCAGACATTGTGCTTGGGGCTGGGGGTGTAACAGTGATTAGAACAAACACAGCCCCTGCTTTTCTAGAGAACTTCAACCTAGACAGTGATCCAGAAAAAAACAACTACCATGCAACATGAGGATGGAGACCACAGGAGATTGCTGGGGTAAGTGGGAAGAGCAACCTGGCAGGCTGGGCAGTGACAACAGTCTAGGGGAAAGTTAGATTCTAGATCTCAGACCATGAGGCCTGGCCCCCTGCCATATGCCCCTCTATTGGAATATGAATCAGTTTATCAATCTATCTGCACAACAGATGAATGACAGCCATGTAGAAATAGCTACTCTGTCAGGTGGTCAGTTTTTAATTACATATTTTGTACAATGTAATTTTATATTACTATCTCGTAACTTCTTTTAACCTAAACCAGTGATGTCTCAGCAGCCAGACTGTGTTTACAGACATTGACTTTGAGCATACTAACTCAACAACTATTAAAGTACTATGGCATGTGAAAGATTATTTCCTTCCTTCTCTTTCTATGGTAGGAGACTACAATGAGGAGTGTAAGTAAAGGCCAAAATGAGAGAGAGGAAAATAAATCACTGTAATTATAGTACACAAGCAAAGAGGACCTGAAAGTGTGACCTAGATCATTCCATGTCTCCTTTCTGCAGTTATTTCTTGATCTCTAAGGGGCAGCACTTATTTTTACAAAGGAGAGGCACCACAGTGCTGATGAAGTAGCTGTCAGTTCCATGGCAACCCTTTTGGTTTCCAGGTGTGAGAGTTCAAAACTGTCCTGGAGAAGCCAGATAGTCAGGTCCTCTTCCATAAACCTAGATTTTGCCTTCCAGATAGGGAGACTCTCCACTGGGGAGGGTGGCTGGCTGCTGAGAGAGAAGAAAGCCTGGACCCATTGTTCAGGCTTTATACTTTTATTTTCCTAGCTTTGGTGGGGTGATGGTGGTGGGGTGTAGAATGCTGCAGTCCAGTAGGAGGAAGCTCATATGCACTCCAGCAGTTCCCCCAGTAGTGACCCTGGTCCTCCTCTAGCCACCTGGGGACATGGGGATGACGAATCAGAGCAGGGAGGACACTGTTTTATTCCCTGGCTGGAACACACAATGATATTCTAATGGGGTACTTAGCATGAAGGCCAAATGACCTGTCCAAGATACTGGGCACATCACAGCCATCATCTGCTTTGAAGGCCACACAAACTAAAGGTGTTATTGGTCTGGAGATCCAGTGACACCCTTTCTCCCTAAATGAGAAAAATTAACACTTTTTTGGTGCCTTTGGTGTCAGAGCCTTGGAGGTGAGTTCAAAGAACCTCGGAAAGACTTAACTCTCTCCCCCAGCTTTGTTCTCTTTGTTGTAACTCCGGGTTGGATGCCTTCAACTCTCTTCCCATAAATGATCAAACTGGATGAAGTTTTAGGTTGCACTCAGAGGCTTCTTTGTGTTATGTAACTCGCCAAACAGAGAATCCAATGCTTAAAGAAACTCAGAGGCATGAACACATCAGACATGGAGGGGACATTTGTTTTGTTAGCTGCCCTTTTCACTAATATATTATGATTATTTGAATCATAAAAAACAGCAAGAAAGCAAGAATGATCTGCCACTCTCCAGGCATTGAGGCTCTTGCTAAGGGAAGTCCTGCACATATGTAGCACCCACCCACGGCTGAGTACAAAACAACAACTCCATTGCTTTTAGACACTACTAAGGTTTTCTTAACCCATTTATGCCTAGTGTTCCATTACTGGACCACTAAGCTTGTGGGAGTTATTTATATCCTACTGCTCAAGGTCATCGCCAAGGTCTGCTTTTTCACACAAAAAATTTGCAACCTCAGGCATAAATGGGTTAAGCCAGTTCAAGTTAGTAAATAACTAAAATACTCAAAGCATTTATTAATATAATTAAGAATATATGCTTTGGCCGGCACAGTGGCTCACACCTGTAACGCCAGCACTTTGGGAGGCCGAGGTGGGCAGATCATGAGGTCAGGAGTTCAAGACCAGCCTGCCTAACATGGTAAAACCCTGTTTCTACTAAAAATACAAAAATTAGGCGGGCGCCTATAGTCTCAGCTACTTGGGAGGCTAAGGCAGGAGAATCGCTTGAACCCAGGAGGCTGAGGTTGCCGTGAGCTGAGCGAGGATTTGAGCGAGGTTTGCCTGGGTGCCACTGCACTCCAGCCTGGGTGACAGAGTGAGACTCCTTGTCAAACAAAACAAAACAAAACAAAATAAAACAAAAATCCAAAACCAAAAACATATGCTTTGAGCATTTTGGCACAGCCTGGAATCACATGGTGTGGTGGATTAAATATGGCTGCCATTTCTTTAATACTCCTATTAAGAAGTGAGGTCTGATTCTCCTCCCTCTGAATTGGGCCTGACCGTAGTGACTACTTGGTAACCAGTAGAATATAGTGGACCTGATGCTGGGTGATTTTTGTCATGCAAGACTGTGTGGCTTCTGCCTTATTCACTGACCATCCTGAGGTCACCGTGCTGGAGGGGCTACCTGTAGGTACTCCATTTGACAATCATAGGTGAGCCCAGCCTTCCAGCCATCTCTACAAGATGCTGGGCATGTGTGTGAAGCTGTCTTGGCCCCCTCAGACCAAACCATCCACAAGACACTGGGCATGTGTATGAAACTGTCTTGGCCTCTCAGACCAGCCCATCTGCTGGTGGAACACCGCTGAGTAACCTTCGTCAGTGCCACATGGAACAGAAGGATCACCCAGGCAAACCTCGCTCAAATCCTTCACTCACAAAATCATGAGGTACAATAAACCAGGTACCCTAGGCTGATAAATTTTGGGTAATTTGTTAAGTGGCAGTTGGTGACTGGGATATGCCATGACTGATGTCTCCTCCAAGCTAGTGAAATCTGAGTGGGTGAAAAGACAGGGCCGGATGGGAGGTGTGGAGTAACAGTTGAAAGCAGTTCCAAGGGGGAGGGGGCAATCAGAGGAAAGGAAGGAGGCTCCGCATAGCCAGTCGTTCCTTTTGGTGCCTGCATTTTTTCCCTTTTGAGTCACTGTAGGGATTGGACTACTCTGTCATTCAAGAACCTAAACCACCGGGGTATATAAAAACAGGCTGCATTATTAAGCAGGCTTTCTAGAACAAGATGTTCCTTTGTTGCAATAATTCCTTGTGAGAATTTCACAAGGAAATAAGCTTTTCATCTCCATGTAAAAGCTTCAGTTGGTATCAGGCCATATTATTAAATATGGATTAAAAATAGCCCTGGAGTTTTTAAAGCATAATTCATATATGAGAGTAGATGGCAAATACCAGTTTGTTTGTTCAAGGACTTCTTATGCCTTGATTCTACCTGCTGTTACAATGAACACTAACATAATTAAGCCTTTTGCTAGAACTGAAAGCTAGGAGCAATGTGGTTCAGTAATTAATCAATGTGGATCAAGGGTAGTCACCAACTTAATCCATTGAATAATAAATTAATTGTTACAACAGCTGAAAAGAAAAAATACTATACATACTTGGGAATATATTTAGGATTAGTAGGTTTTTTTGAAATATTTAGACCTATGTTTGAAAGTGTTAAGATCTAAAATATATTTCTTAGCATCTAAATGTAGGGGTGAATAAAGTTAATTTCTAAGTTTTAATGAAGTGTGAGAAGTCTGTTTTAAGGGAAAGCCTAGCTCCTTTTATGGCCTGGAGTGAGGAATCTGGACAAATTTTACTGATAATTGCAGACAATGACCACCAGGTGGAGTTGTCCGCTCCACTGGGGGTATGGTCTAAAGGATTGGTTGAGCATGAAAACAAAGTCATTCTAGAAAGTGTGGACTTTTATTTATTTCCAAAAAAAAATTCTTTTCTAAAATAGGCCTTGCCGCAATGATGATACACGTTTCCTTTATAGACTTACAAGAAGTGTGATGCCTGCTATTTGTGTCATGGGTTGAGCTGGTATAATAACAATGGACAATACTAGCAAAGATGTGAAAACAAAGGGACACAATATTCTTTCCCCTCAGTCCTCATCAGTGTGGCAAGAGAGAGGACCAGCCGCTCCCCGCCCGCCGTCCCCCACTATTGGTTTGACTCTTATTGCGCTAGGAGCCTTATTTCTGCTGCTGAATTTTGTTGGCTGTTGCTGTCCTCGCTGGCTACTTTTTCTCCCCACTAGAGGGCAGGCGAGGGAAGACAAAAGACGGAGAACAATGGGCCACCCGGGTGGTCTCCTATGTGGCTAGTGTTCCCCTGGACTTGCAGAGAGGCTAAGAAGCGGAGACGCCTTGCAGATGGTCTGCACAGATGCCCCGTGTGCTCCATCTGCTGTGCCCTTGCCCCTTTCATTGCAGGATGGCCTGATGCCTGCCCCACCCCACGTGGCTCTATCCTGCACCTAACCAAGAGGTGGGGGATAAGACCAGGAAGAAGGGAGAAGGTGACTGAGCTGAGAAAGGCTTGGGCAGAGGTGCAGGGAGACAACTGAGCGGACCTCAGCAGTGGGTCTCATGACTGGGGTGCAATGAGACTAATTTTCCTCCTTCTCTAAGGGAGACTTGACTTGTCTCTAAAGGGAGACAGAAATTCCAGAATTTGAGCCGAAGTAGCAAATTCTGATGCCCGCAATGTCAGAATTTCCCCCAAAGAAACCTGCTTGTATTCTATGACTCCTTCGAAGGTGTTCGAGTCCCTTCTAGAAGTCCCTACTTCACACCTACCGGGTGTGGTGGTGTGAGCCACTTGTCCAGCCAGGATCTTCCTTTCTAATCTCTCAGGGCACTTTCATGAAGCTGCTCTCAGTGTGGGGTGAGGGAATGAGGTGAACCGGCTGTCTCGCTTTTCAGAGAGAGCGAAGGGCTCCTTCTTTATTCTTCCTTTGCCTGAGGAGGGCGCTGCGCACACCTGCATCTTGGAAGCCGACAGCCCTCTTGTTTCTTCCTCATGAACTGCAGTTTCAGATGCAGGGAGAGGGTGGAGCAGAGAAGGAGATGGATTTCTGGGCACTGCACCTCCCCTTTGGTTTTCCACACGCCCAGCAGTCGTGGTGAGACCCACTCTTAGGAAGACGTTGTCAGTGCTCAGCACAACCCCACATGTGCGCGTTGGCATCGGAGAAGGTCAGATGATCTGGTGTTCGAAGGCACTTGGATGAAGAATGATGTTTTTCCTTTGGGAATTGGGAGGTGCATGCAGAACACCACCAGAGATGGCTTCCACGGTCTGTGTTTCAAAGCACCTGCCTTGTATCTCACTACCGTTCGGGGTATTATTGTTTATTATTATGTCCTGCTCATTCTCATTGCAAGTTCACTTTCTTATATGGAAGGCGCTCTAACAAGTGTCTCATTTGGTGGGTTAAGGGATTTGAAGCTTTTTCTTCTTTTCCTGAGCACCATCTGGGGCTGGATGGTTTGGTGTCCATTGGTACTGCTTGACACATAGCTCCAGGGGTGCTAAACTCCGCAGTACAGACTGGAATACAAATGCACCCTGAGACGCTGTGAAACGTCAGGCTGGGGCCTTCTCTGGGGACTGTGGCTGCTGAAGATTTTTCTTTTCAATCCACTTTCTTAGGTTTGGCAGAAGCTTTCAGACAACTCCATGTCTTTGTTGGCTCTCTGATATTTCCCTAAACACTTTATCATCTTTCATTCACCCCAACACAGCGTGAAATTATACTTCTTGCTCCACACTGTCTTATCTGAACAGATTCTTCTTTCCTTTTAGGAGTCATTCTGACTCTAGCTCTCTAGTCTTGAGGCTAGACAAGTTTCTTCTTCTTTATTCTTGGAAAAGACTTTCTTTATTTTCTGAGTCTGTTTCTCATAGTTGGATCACAGGAACTTGTTTGGAACTTCCGGCAGAAATGTCCAGACCCTTGTATATTCCCTGACAAAGGACAGGCCTCTTGATGGGTGAGGGTGGGGTAAGTGGGCGTCTTTCTCTGGTCCGGCTCACAGCTCAGAGGGGGTGAGGGCACAGTGCTGCCTGGATATCCAGGTGTGCAGGATCAGCCTGTAGGCCAGTGCTGTCATCCCACAGCACAGCCAGGTTATCGTCACATGACATTTTCTTCTCGAAATACAGAGCACATATCTTTTCCAGTTTAATTGCCTGCTGGAACCTTATTGTAAGATATTTGCAAGTTATTCTCTGTAGAGAACAACATCTTATTGCCTCCTTTTCGAATTCCAGTTTTCTAAAGCCTTACTTTGCTTTACCCCTTAACACAGGACTGAGATATGGCAATATCTTAAGTCACTGAACTTGCCTAGATGGGATTTTGGGGTGACACAAGAACTTATTTGGAAAATCCCAGCCTCTCCTTTGTGTGGTGTAGGTGGGTTTGTCTGCATGTGGCAGATGAAGTGACTCATCACCCTGACACTGGGTTGCTGTGTTCACCATATAATTTGCAGCCAGTTAGGGACATTGGTTTCCTGGTCACTGAGCATAACTGCCCCCTTTGAAAACAGGAGCCTTTGAATATCTGCTCCTCAATTGGTTTGTGGACAATTACATGAAGCTGATTTCAGGCTGGGTCAGGGTTAGGGAATCCTGAAATAGTATAGGTGCCCCCTCCTTTTCTTTTCCCCAGGGTTAGGGTAGAAAGGGAGTTATAATATATTCCCACCCCCCCAAAAAAAACATGTGGCACAGAAAAGAATTCCTTATAATAAAGCCCAGAGTGTTAGCCTTGGCCAGCCAGGCTGGTGTTTCTCCTTGTTTGGAGAACAAACAGGCATGTCTTTACAAAATGTAATTTATTAATCTGACAGGCATGTCTTTACAAAATGTAATTTATTAAGACAAGAGGCTCATCTAGCTGTGCCACTTCTTCAGCCACCTCTGGGAAGGTGTCACCGATGAGAAGGTATAGAAAAGTTGTGAAAACGAACACCTTTACTTTGTGTGTAAGGAAATGGACAGCAGCTGATCCCCTTTGGTCTTGGGCCATGGCCTTCCTCTTGTGTGGGTCAAACCAGCCCATAAAATATAGTTGTAGTCACTCACAGTGGAAAATGGGGGAAGGTAAAGTTTCCAGATAATTCCATAATGTCTGAGGTATCCTAAAGCTCTCTCTTTAAATTGCTGACTTCTACGGGGAGGTATTGTATGTCTTTGCTTGCTGACAAAGAACTTTCAAGTTTAGCAAACAAATTTTTTGTGAACTAGGAACCCTTTAACTTGTAAAGATTCAGAGGCTACAAGGAAATGCAAAACTGAAATCTAACACTTAAAACTGGAGAAGTCACTCCTCTGAACATATTAACAGTTCTAATAAAATTTTGTGATTTTCCTAAATGCCACATTTTTTTTTTTTTTGATTCTGACCCTGATTTTCCTGCTTTGGAAGCTTAAAGCCAAGTTTTCCGGTTTAATACATAATATGATTTTTATGCACTCCTGGTTGATTCTTTTGTCTCGTTTCACCAATGCAAAATGTCAGGCTGGCTTAAGTGTAAAGCTTGTGAAACCCGTAGTTTTGGTTTAGTAATACAGGCTTTCCTTTAAATCTCTGTGGCCAGGGAAAAAAAAAGGGAGTGTCAGGGGGAAAACTAGCAGGTTGATACAGATTAGGTTTCTTAAACATGAGGAGATAGGGCAAGGTTTACTAAATTTGCATTTAAATGAAAAATACCATGCCACTCTACTATTGATCTGGCATTGGGTCCTACAGCACAGTGTGCAATTGCCTCGCTCCTTTACAAGCAATTTTGTTTGTGCTGAGAGCCATTTATTTGTTTGCTTTTTCTGTTGAAATTGTTCCATTAAGGAAGTCAACTGCAGGAGAAACTGATGACGTAATTGACTAGAGGTGGCTCTTGTTCTATTTGCCCTTTAAAATGAAGCAAAACTTTTCAATAAGATCTATTGATAACTTTAATTTAGCAATCCACATCTTTTTAGTATCTTAGGTTGCCATTTTTTCAGTATTCCAGGTGATTTAATTTTAACATTTGAATACTAGGATACTTTATGGCAACAATGAGCAGCTGTAGTAATTAAGACAGTTTCTCAAAACTGCCTCAAACTTTTTAGAAAGAGATCTGACAGGCATGTCTTTACAAAATGTAATTTATTAAGACAAGAGGCTCATCTAGCTGTGCCACTTCTTCAGCCACCTCTGGGAAGGTGTCACCGATGAGAAGGTATAGAAAAGTTGTGAAAACGAACACCTTTACTTTGTGTGTAAGGAAATGGACAGAGAGTGTCAACTCATGGGGAGGTCAGAGGTCACTGGAGCTTGTGTCCCCTTTTAGTTCGACCTGAGGGCAGACAACCACATATGTACCTTGACAGACTGTGGCTTTTTTCTAGACAATCCTCTGTGATTCAGGCTTTCATGAAAGGCTGGTGGGGGCATTTTTAGACAGGTGTATTCTCCCAGATCTCGCAAATCATGACACATAGATGATCACCTGCTAACTACCTGACTGTAAAGTCTCTGATTTCTGGCGTCTTTTAAAAGGAAGCATTCTAAAATCCATACTGGCTCTAAACCTGATCTCATAATAATTCCCTTAAGAACCCTTAAGATATTTCTATTTACTCACTAGTTTCAGTGTAAACAAAAAGTACTATACAATTCCCAGCTCCCAGCTGCAGAGAACTTTCATATATTGGTCATTGAAACTGACCTGAGTATGTTTGAAGGACTGGGCTTTTTTCTTTGTTAATAGATTGCTCTAAGCCTTTGGCCTCTTTAAAACTTACAAACATTATAAGGAAAGATGAAGAGAAGGCAGGTGCCTGCCCAGACCCCCACCTCCAGGGAACTACACGTTTCTAAATAACTTTGCAGAAGAGCTGGGGAATTCTGAACCAGTTGAGAAGGCTGAGTCTGAACACTTTTCGAGAGAATTAGAATTTCTTTTTCTTGGTGTGCTCTGCCAGCGTATGGGGTGACCCTACTCTCCCACCACTGGACTTCCTCCCCAGCCCCACCCCTTGTTCTTTAATGAGAGTCAAGAAATAATTTACCAATCTTAAATTGCTGTTTTCCTATCATAAGGCAAAGTATGCACCATTTAGCTGCTGACCTCAAATCAAGATGCATTTTTAAAAGCACAATGTTCAGGTCCTAATTCTGTTTGAGGTTCCTGGACAAAAAGACATTGCCTTCTTCCGGTAATTCTTCCGTGAAGTCTAAGAGGTCTGTCAGGGGTTAGACCAGCTTGTCCTAGTTTTTCCAGGACTTTCCTGGTTTTAAAACTGAAAATCCTGTGTAGCAGGGAATCACTGAGTCCCAGGGAAATCTAGATGTTAGTCCCCCCGAGGGGTTAAAAAACTAACTTGTAACATTTTCCCACAAAACCTAATTAGGGATGAACGGTAAAAGAGAAGGTGATAAATGAGTGCATCTTTTGACCACTAGGGGGCACCAATGGCCTCCCGAAGTTGTTTCCCTACCTTGAGGTTTGAGGGTAGGCTCTAAAAACCATAGTAAGGAACCAAGATTTAACAAGGCAAAATGTCATGGGTAGACCCTTCATCTTCTTGTGGTGATGATCCAGATCTGTGCAGTTAGATTTTTGGCTAGAAGGACTTCAAATCACTCTTGCCAAGTTGAAAAATTGGTGAAAAATAACCATGTGAATCCAAATAGAAAGTTCCATTTGGAGCTTGTCCCTTAGAAGCTGTGGCCCCAAAGGTGATGTGAAGGAACAAGCAGACCTCCCTACAGTTCAGGTTGAAACAGTTACTGTAGTTCACAAGTCGACATAGAGGAGTTGGGGTCTTGGCTTGTGACAGGGTTTGGATCTGTGTCCCTGCCCAAATCTAAAGGTGAATTGTGATTCCCAGTATGCTGGAGGAGGGACCTGATGACAGGTGACTGGATCATGGGGAGAACTTCCCCCTTGCTGTTCTCTTCATAATGAGTTCTCATGAGATTTTTTTTTTTTTTTTTGACGGAGTTTTGCTCTGTCGCCCTGGCTGGAGTGCAGTGGCGTGATCTAGGCTCACTGCAAGCTCCACCTCCTGGGTTTGCGCCATTCTCCTGCCTCAGCCTCCCAAGTAGTTGGGACTATAGGTGCCTGCCACCATGCCTGGCTAATTTTTCTTTTTCTTTTTTTGTATTTTTAGTAGAGACAGCGTTTCACTATGTTAAACAGGATAGTCTCGATCTCCAGACCTTGTGATCCGCCTGCCTCAGCCTCCCAAAGTGTTGGGATTATAGGTGTGAGCCACCACGCCCGGCCAGGATCGGTTTTTTTTGTTTCTCTTTTTTTTGTTTTTGAGACAGGGTCTCATCTGTTGCCCAGGCTGAAGTGCAGTAGTGTAGCAGTGTGATCTCAGCTCACTGCCGCCTTGACCTCCTGGGCTCAAGCAATCCTCCAGTCTCAGCTTTCCAAGAAGCTGAGACCACAGGCGCATGCCACCGTGCCCAGCTATTTTTTGTTTGTATTTTTTTGTAGAGACAAGGTTTCACCATGTTGCCCAGGCTGAGATCTGGTTGTTTAAAACTGTGTGGCACCTCCCCATTTGCTCTCTTCCTCCTTCTCCAGCCATGTAGGATGTGCCTGCTTCCCCTTCACCTTCCGCCATGATTGTAAGTTTCCTGAGGCCTCCCCAGCCATGCTTCCTGTATAGCTGCAGAGTCATGAGCCAATTAAACATGTTTTCTTTATAAATTACCCCATCTCTGGCAGTTCTTTGTAGCAATGTGAGAATGGACAAATGCACCTTGGTTGTTAGAGGTTCAGCGCAGGGATTCTCACTTTTTCTCCATGGTACCCATGGCCATCATGCAAGTCTTTGGAAAATGAGCACAGTGACTCTATGCAGGAAGTTTCTGAAATAGGCTAAGTACTACCTGCTTCAGGGTCTCCTCGCTCTGTGTGTTGATTAGTAGTTGACCTGCTGAACTATCGTGGGGAAAAGTTGAGGATTCCCATGCAGAAATCCAGCTGTATTTGTTTCCTATCATTGCCATAACAAATTACCACAAGCTTGGTGGCTTTGAATAACTCCAAGTTATTAACTCACGATTCTGTTGATCAGAAACTTGAGATGGGTCTCACTGAACTAAAATCAAGGCACTGCATTTCCTTCTGGAGGCTCTAGGAGATAATCCAGGTCCTCACCTCCCCAGTTTCTAGAGGCTGCCTGCATGTCTTGGCTCATGGCCCCATCCTCCATCTTTACTCCAGCCATATTTTTTTTTTTTTTTTTTTTTTTTTTTTTTTTTTTTTTT
>NW_016807866.1:4070249-4075399 GCF_001698545.2 Rhinopithecus bieti
CGCCTCCCGGGTTTACGCCATTCTCCTGCCTCAGCCTCCCGAGTAGCTGGGACTACAGGCGCCCGCCATGTCGCCCGGCTAGTTTTTTGTATTTTTTAGTAGAGACGGGGTTTCACAGTGTTAGCCAGGATGGTCTCGATCTCCTGACCTCATGATCCGCCCGTCTCAGCCTCCCAAAGTGCTGGGATTACAGGCTTGAGCCACCGCGCCCGGCCTCCAGCCATATTTCATTGCTCCAACCCTTCTTCCCTAATCAAACCTTTCCTGACCACGGCTGGGAAAGGTTCTCACTTTCAAGGGCTCATGTGATGAGACTGGGTTTGCCTAATAATCCAGGATAATCTCCCCATCTCAAAATCCATAACCTTGATATCATTTGCAAAATCATTTTTGCCATGCAAGGTAATGCATTCACAGATGCTGTGAACTAGGACATGGACATCTTTGAGGGGCCATTATTCTTCCTACTGCACCAGTAAATGCCCCAGAGCTTGTTCTCTCACATTCTGTCATGGTCATTCCAGGCCATGGCCAGAGAGAGTGTGGTCAAGGGTTGACCTATTTGGAAAGTCAGTTTGTGGTTATTTCCTTGGCTGCTTTGGGGATTGCCCTGTTGACCCTAACCAGTGTCTTTTCAGACTCTGAAATGAGAAGAGCAAGTCTGCACAGTCCCTTTCCTAAGTTAGGAAGTGGCCTTACCTAGTGTGCTATGCTCTCTGGGGGCTTTTATTGAAAGCGATTCATGGCCAAGACAGAAATTGGTTTTACCTGCCTTAAAAAATTCCAGACCCAAATTATTTTGGCTAAACAACATGGAATATGCTACCTGGGGCTGTGACGGCCTGGATTAAAGCAGATTTGATGACATTTTCCAAGGAGATCCATGGACCTGCCTGCCCTGTTGGAAGAAAAGGTGGAATTGTTTGCCCAGGTGCAGGCTTCGCAGGACTCCCTGGTTTCTGCAGGTGGATGTCCGCCCCACCAGGTTGGCCAAGGGCATGAGAATGGAGGATGAGGCCTGTTGCTAATCAGGCAGAAGAACCTTTTGCGCTCTAGGTGTCGATGTGGGGGAATGCAACATCAAACCCATTGTCATCTGGAGTTGTAGCAAAAGTTTCCTACAGAGGAGACAGAATATATATGCATGACTAGAGACACCCTGATCCCTGGCCCATCTGGCCACCAAAGTTGTCCACCAGGGCTGCCGAATATTTTCTCTCCAATACCCCAAGCACACAGGACATGCATGTTTTATAACCTCAACCTACCTCCATTTTCTGTCCTAACCGTTGTTTGTACTCTGCACTTTCCACTTGCTTCTGATATGTGTTCTCTTATCACCGTGGATTCCAAACCTTACAAAGCAAAGCTGGGTAAAACAAACAAGCAAATAAACAAGCCAACTCCCATCACTCTGAGGAAGGACCCTGCTGGCCCTGGGGTCCCCTCCATTTGTCCAGGGTGGGAATGAGAGAATGCATCCCAGCTGACTGCCTGGGTTCAAATCCTGCTTTGTGACCTTGGACAAGTTTCTCTACCTCTCTGTGTGTTGGTTTTCTTCAATGGAGATAGTAGTAGTACCTATATCTGATAGGGTTGTTGCTAGGATTAAATCTGAGCTGATACAAGTGCTCAGAACCATGAGTAGTACAGAGCACATGCTCCATATGCGTTAGTTGCTATCATTATCATCATGACCATTATTATTTTGCTCATAATCACATTTGTAAAAGACAGAACTGGAATCTGCGATCTTCTTATGACCTCAGATGTATTATTTTGAGAAATGCATGTAATTATGTATCTCCCTTTTAGAATGAGAATTGGGGGCTAAGTTCCAAGGTGGCATGTATGAATCGATACTGATCTTTTGATCTCTAAATTCCTGGGACGCGACACCCATTCAGGTACACAGGGCACTCGTTTCTTACCAGCTGCGGATGGGTTGGGGATGCCTACAGGGTCTCCTGATTGGACTTGGACAGAGACTCCTGCTTTTCTCTTTAATCCAGGAACAGTACAGGGGATCAAAGAGAAATTGCAGCCTTTGTGGAGAGTGATTTAGAGATTCAGAAATGAGGAGGGCCTGGTGTCTGGCCTATTTGGGTGGTGCTCTTTGGTCTGGAGTGTCCGTCACAATTCTGGTGTAGGTTTGCCACCTGAGCTACACCACTGATTTTAACTGCATCTTTAGTTGAGCTGAGCAGCAGACTTTTCCAAAGGTGGCCAAAGCTAGGAGGGGAAAGGCCGTCCCTGTACTAGCTGTTTCTCCATAGACTTGGGGAGTTTGTTAAATTTGTCTTAAATTCCCATCTCCTCCCTAAACACTGACAGACCTCAGCCCTGTTCATCTGGTCCCCTCCCCTCCCCTCCCCTTCCTTTCTCTTCCCAGCAGCTGGTATTTCCCTATCTTGGGCCCCACCTCCTCAGCATTCAAAGTGTTAACCATCAATTCTGATGGATGCAGCTATGCTGGTGTTTTCATTACCGAGGAGCAAAGGCCTGCTTCTTGGTGATGAAAACATCAACAGTGGTATTTCCCCATCTAAAAATAAGGCTTTTATCTGGGAAGACAATAATCCCAGCTTGCCCAGGACTTAGGGGGAGATGGTGGGATTTTCAGTTTTAAAATCAGGACACTCCTGGGCAAACCAGGGTGAGTTGGTCATGCAGTGATTGTCATTTTGGGTGGGTGGGGAAAGGAGCCCTGGACAGGCAGGCTGCGGAGACATTTGGGGATAGGTGAGGCCAGGAGAACTGTGGGGCCTGCTGAGGCGCTCCTTCAGGAGGAGTGGTTTTACTATCTCTGTAGGAGCTGCCTGTGATAAGGAATCTCATAGGCCTATTAGGACAGGGTTTTGCTGTCTCTATAGGAGTTCACTGTGATGAGGAATCTCACAGGCCCATGAGGACAGGGTTTCACTGTCTCTGTAGGAGTTCACTGTGATGAAGAATCTCATAGGCCCATGAGGACAGGGTTTCACTGTCTGTGTAGGAGCTCACTGTGATGAGGAATCTCACAGGCCTGTGAGGACAGGGTTTTACTGTCTCTATAGGAGCTCACCATCATGGGGAATCTCATAGGCCTGTGAGGACAGGGTTTCGCTGTCTCTGTAGGAGCTGCCTGTGATGAGGAGTCTCATAGACCTGTGAGGACAGCGGTCATTTGCTCCATGATGTGAGTTTTCATGGGGTACCTTTCGTGGTCCTGGCCCTGTGCTTCCATGGGGAATGGGAAGAAAATTCACATGGGCCAGGCTGCAAGGAGGCATTAGCACTTGTTCTGTAGGGAGGCTGACACTGTCCTGCTCTGAAAGAATGTCACCTACAGGAAACAATTAGTAACCAGTTGGGTGCTAAAGGAAGGAAGGAAGGACAGAAGGAAGGAAGGAAAGAGACAAAAGGAGTGAAGGAGGAAGGAAGGAAGGGAAGGAAAGGGATGGAAGGAAGAAAGGAAAGGAAGGAAGAAAGGAAAGAGAAAGACAGAAGGAAGGAAGGAAGGAAGGGAAGAAAAGAAAGGGACGGAAGGAAGAAAGGAAAGGAGGGAAGAAAGGAAAGAGAAAGAAGGGAGGAAGGAAGGAAAGAGGAAGGAAGGAAGGAAGGAAAGAAGGAAGGAAGAAAGACAGATAGAAGGCAGAACGGAAGAAAGGAAGGAGAGCAGATTATCCAAGGTTCCTAAGTGTTGTGTAAGGCATTGTTCTAGGCATTGTATGTGTACCATCTCATTTAATTCTTACCCGGCACTAAGAGGTAGGCACTATCATACTTTCATTGTACATGAAGAAAGACAGACACTAGAAGGTCAGCTGACTTGCCAGTGGTCACATTGCCTGGGAGCACTGTGATTCCAATTTGCATTTTAATAACATTCCAGCAGAATGACCTAAGGAAAATGGCATCTTATCAGGGTTAACCTTGTCCAGGATACGGGAAAGATCAGAGGGTTAGGAATTCCAGCCAGAGAGATCCCCCAGGCTCGAGGCTCTGAGACCCGGCAAGAGCGGCTTCAAAAGCAGAAATGCTGTGCTGAGTGAGAGACTGATGGTCAGGTAAAGGGTAGGGAAGAGTCCAGTTTCCATCTTGGGCACGAGGAAAGACACTGGGGCCACTGAATGGAGAGAGGAGAGGGAGAGAGTGCACTTTATTCTTTGAAATCTATTTGTACCTTTGGCCAGGTTATTTAGCATCTCTGAAGTTCAGTTTCCTTGTTTATAAAACGGGAGGAATAATAGGATATGTCTTACATGATTTTGAGAGGATTAAATTCAACGACATCCATAAATGATTTAGAACCTTACCTGAAGTCAGAGTAGGTAGTCAGTGAATGGTAGCTGTGACGTTTTGTTTTGTTTTTGAGACAGGGTCTCCCTTTGACACCCAGGCTGGAGTGCAGTGGGGAAATCTCGGCTCACATAGCTTCGACCTCCTGGGCTCAGGCGATTCTCCCACCTCAGCTCCATAAGGAGCTGGGACTACAGGTGCATGCCACCATACCTGGCTAATTTTTTTTAAAATTTTTGGTAGAGACAGGCTTTCACCATGTTACCCAGGCTGGTCTTGAACTCTTGAGCTCAAGCAATCTGCCCAACTCAGCCTCCCCAAAGTGCTGGGATTACAGGTGTGAGCCACCGCACCGGGCCTATTATCTGTTTTTAAAGTCACCTTAGAAATTGTTGCTTTTTGGAGGATATTTTCCTTAATTCCTGTTCCGCAAAGGAATGGGCTAGTTTGTTCCTCCTGCATCTTGTTATTGAAGTGGCATCGTTCGTCTGGGGTGATACCTGAGGTTCGTTGCCTCATGCCAAGGAAATCAAGGACACAGACACATGTGAAGTGAGGTTAAGGATGGAGGTTTAGGCCGGGCGCGGTGGCTCACGCCTGTAATCCTAGCACTTTGGGAGGCTGAGGAGGGTGGATCACGAGGTCAGGAGATTGAGACCATCCTGGCTAACACAGTGAAACTCCGTCTTTATTAAAAATACAAAAAATTAGCCAGCTGTGGTGGCGGGCACCTATGGTCCCAGCTACTCGGGAGGCTGAGGCAGGAGAATGGTGTGAACCCAGGAGGTGGAGCTTGCAGTGAGTGGAGATCGCGCCACTGCACTCCAGCCTGGGCGATGCAGTGAGACTATGTATCAAAAAAAAAAAAA
>NW_016807866.1:4075783-4094114 GCF_001698545.2 Rhinopithecus bieti
CTGCTTTTATTAAAAGGAAAACCTTAGTGAGGACTTCCTTACCTCACTATCTGCCTAAATAATTTCTTTGGAACTCCTGTATCCTCATAACCCTTCTTCACGTGCCTCTGCATTCCCAAGGCGTTGAACTTCAAGTTGTGATGGGGAGCGGCTGTGTTCTCCTCCCATTCCATGGAATTCCCTCTCTTCGAGGGGGTGGTAGAAAAAAGTCAGTCACCCACTGCTCAGGCTTTCGTCACCCCGAAAGTCAGAAAACACCTTAGCCTTTTAACCACTACAGATGACTGTGGTGTGAGCCTTTTCACCGCTACAGAGGACAGTGGTGTCATTTCTGGAAAAGGAAGCGGTTCTCTGGGAGCTTGCCACCTCTGCCACGGGTCAAGGTATCCTCAGCCGTCCAGGTGTGCCCTTCTCTAGACCTTTTACAAGAGGTTTTTCTGGCTCCCAGACACGAATGCCTGGCCAGGGATTTTTGCCTTTTTGTCTGCTGGCTGAAGATCTGTTTGCTTTGCAATTTAGAAAGGGACTTAAGTTCCTAATTTTCACTTAGAGTAGGTATAGGATGTGTTACTTTAGAAGAAAAAAATCAGTGGTTCTTTAAGGACTGCACAATTTGGCATAAAAATCTCACTAATTGAAGCTTGTTAAAAGGTACCCTGCACTCCATAATTGTCTGCTCTGGTGTGTTCAAGTTTGGGAGAGTAATGATGATGATGTTGATGATGATAATGACAATAATAGCTGCTTTTATTGGGTGCCCAGGTATTCCAGTGTATCACACACAGATCTTGCACGATGTAGGTGCATGTATCCCTATTTTTTTTAAAAAAGGGAGAAACTGAGGCTCAGGGAGAACAAATGAATCGCCTGAAGCCACACAATTAGTAAGTGGGGGGCCGAGGTTCACACGGCTCTCCCTGGCTCCAACACCAACACCCACTCCCATCCACCATGTTGCCTTGGAGAAACCTGATGTTGCCTGAAAAGGGAAATTTCAACTCATCAGGCAAATGGAGAGTCTCATTTTTTTTTTTTAGTTTACAGAGCTATTCAAAATCAAGAGGTCTCAGTTCAATTTAAATATTGCATTTTAAGTGATAACCATCAGACTGGGAGCTGGGCACAGAAGGCAGCCTGGTGGACTTGCTGTGGGTGACTCAGGCCCTCTCACTTTCTCTCCCACCTCCTCTTCTCCTCCTCCCATAGATATGACTCTCAGTGGGTGATCTCTTAGTAGTGAGAATTTGTGAACTTCGGGAAGGGAAAAAGTTCATGGGCTTTGGCCCAGCAAAGAATGAGCAGGGAGGAGCTGTGAGGCACTTTCTACGGGGGACCTGGCCCCAGGCGCATGGGAGCCACTGAATTCAGGCCCCTGTCATTTTGTGAGCATTTCCTGTGCACTAGGAACACCCTGATGACCGAAGATGAGGGGCTGCTGACTCCAGACACCCCCAGAGAAAGGGGCAGAGAGACCCCAGCTCCCCCACCTATTTCCTCATGAAAGCAATAGAAGACCCAATAGGGCTGAACCCTGCCCGTGTCCCAAGACCGTCTGCAGGGGATGGGACAATCTCTGGGTCCTGTCTTGATCCAAATGTCAGGCCTCCATGCAGGGGCGTGGGGGTGCAGGCTGGGGGCGTGGCGAGCAGCCAGGGCTCCCGCATGTCCCTTTCACAAGCACCCACCATTCCACATGCCAGATGCCAATGGTAATATCCCTCAGGCTCTCCTGGGTTGAGTTTACAACTCACACATTCCACGAGGGGTGTTCATCAATCCTGTACGTCAACCCCCAAGCGTCAGTTGTACATGCAGTGAAGTTTCCTGTGCTTCAGGGACTGACACCCAGCCTCCATGGGCAGGACAGGCGCAGGGGAGGTGGGGAGGGCTGGCTGTGTGGCTTGAAGGCCAAGATCTTGCTGCTTGGCCACGAAGTGCATGTTTGACTGCCAGTGCTCAAAGCGTGTGAGGCCACTAGGCACCCACCAAAGGACCGGGAAGGGATTCAGGGAAGAGTGTGGGTGGGACTGGGAGGAGGGAGTCACCTCCCATCTGATCTGCCTTAACTCTTTCTTTCTGGCTTTTCGTAAGTTTGGTTCAGCTGCCAACAGAAAGAGCCCTGGCTGGGTCTTCTGGCCCCTTTGTTCCCCTCTGAGGACGACTCTCTGGCCTCCCACACCTCACTCTGTCTCTGACTCTGGCCTCCTCTGGTCACCTACTGTTTCTATTCAGCCTGAAGTCCCCCTGGCATGCTGGAACGGAGCGGCCCATTATCACTCACTCACTCTCCACATCCTGCGATGGATCCAAATCAGCTGCTTGCTCCCAGATCCCTCCACTAGACGCCACATCTTTCTCCCAGTTTTCTGCAGGGACCAGCATCCTTCCTTGCACACAGGATGCATGTCCTGCCTCCTTGGTTGAAAACCAGTTATCAGAAAATAACCGATTAAAATATTACTGCTTTGTGGCCTCTTTGTTGATCTTCTCTCCACTGCTTCCAAATTGTTTTTCATTATATTTGGGCAGAGTACAGAAAAGTGCTTACTTGATGGAACGTGTTTACCATGTAAACTCACACAGAATTTTATAGAAAGATGGTAGAATCAAGAAGGTGAGAGGAGGTGGCCTGCTCTGGTGAGAAGGAGAGTGTGGGGTGCTGAGGAGCAGCCAAGAATGTCTTGGGGAGTCATCACCCCGTCAGGTCTATGCCAGGATACCAGTCGTTTGGTCCTTGGAAGGCAGCGGCGGGGCAAGGATTTTCTAGTGGAAGGTGGCTGTGTGGGTGGTGCCCTGTACATGTAACTCCAGACCCCTGGAGAGGCCATTTGCCTGAACAAAAAGAGGGAATTAAGAAAAAGGTCTTTTATCTAAATTTGGGTGGAGTAAGTATGAAAGGAGCCAGCAGGGGAGTCTGTAATTTAGAGAGGGCGTGTGGTGAGGAGGAACTGGTGACCTTGTGGTGCCATTTGGACCCGCATAACTCAGGCCTTGGTGGGGAGCCCTGGGACAGGGAGGTTCGCAAGGCCAGGATCCAGCAGCGTCCCCAGGTTCTCAGATGCTGAGGCTGGTATCCCAGGCCAACAGAATTTCTCAGAATGTGGCATCAGAGGCATTGGAGCCACTGTTTCTTTCTTTTGAGAATTACCTTTTGAGAATTACCTTTGTTGAGGAACTCAACAAAGTTGAATTTGAAAGGCAAACATGCAATTCTGGGTTATCCAAGCACCTAAGTCTTTGCTGGAAACAAAAAACACTCTACGTTCTCAATCTGCTTAATTTGATTTGATCAGAAATGTATATGTACAAAAATTTCCTTCGTAAGCTGAGAATCCTGCTGAGAAATTTTAGCCCAGAGTGCACTTAGCCTGAGAGAATTATCAGCGCTGGGGGAAAAGAAAACGGTGTGTGATAAAATGTCCCAATTATGGTGACAGTGTCAGTTATTCCCTCGGAATATATGTCGTTATCCCATCATCTTGTCTGGTTAATGAATATGACCAAGGCCATCCTCTCCCATTATTGCTCAATAATGGGCAATGGAGATGGCGTATCTTCGCCTTTATTTTTGCTGGCACATCCAGGCACTGAAGCACATTAAAGTAATAAAATTAGGCAGCAAGGCATCCCAGTCACTCCCACCATGTTCCCGTAACCCCCTCATTTACAACAGACTGAGACAGAAAGGAATTTTTTAGAGCAATTTGCGATGAGGCAACACTGGATATGTAAATTCTGTTTTATTGGCAGTCAC
The DNA here is from genome assembly GCF_001698545.2 of Rhinopithecus bieti. Classification (NCBI taxonomy): domain Eukaryota; kingdom Metazoa; phylum Chordata; class Mammalia; order Primates; family Cercopithecidae; genus Rhinopithecus; species Rhinopithecus bieti. The sequence continues at coordinate 4,079,538 of NW_016807866.1, forward strand.
CGCTGCTGGCTAATTCTAAAATGCCTAACAGCCTTCGGCTCACTAGCCATGTTGGGTCAGGAAAATTCAGTTTTAAGGCCCCAAAGGGGGAAATGTGTAATTGCAACTTTCTTCCATGTCTTAAGCTGTGGCTGAACAGATATTGTCCCATCCTCTTTCTAGCCAGATGTTCCGTCCCAGTGGCAGATCCGAGAAGGGGCCTGTTAAGAAGTTTAACTTTTTACTGAGTTGGATGACGAAGGCGGTTTTTATTTTTTGAAAAATTTATTGCTCCTACCGGCTTTATTCCCCCCTAAAGAAGTAGCTGCCAGGGTTCAGGAAATAGCAAGAATAACAATTTCAAGGGAAATCACTGACTTGAGTTTGAGACCAGAGACCGAGCAGGCGGAGAGACCTGTGCGATATAATTATCCTGCAGATGCCACGGTGAAAAGAGGCCACTGCAGGACGGGCCCATTCCGAGGCAGAGCTTTGTCGAGGGACGCTTGAACAAGATGCCCTTCACTAGAACGGGACACAGACCCTCAGGAGAGACTTGCCACATACACAGTGAGTTATAAGAGGATCCCAAAGGTTAGAGAGATGGGAGAAAAAACTCACACAGTTGCCCTACTTTGCAGAACTTATTTTAGACTTTGCTGTGCTTCGTGTAACTACTATAAAAATAAGAGGTTTACAAGCTACAGAGCAAGTCGGGACTGGCCAAAACACGTGTCCTTGCACTTTCGTCTCCCTGCTCCGCCTTTGCTTGGCTTGACTGTGCTCAAACCTGCACTAGTTAAGAAAGTTCCACGATTTAAGAGGGTTCCCAGGTCATCAGCCACTGGGAGTTTTCTCTAATTCAGCTCTGCACTTCCCCTTGCTCCAGAACAGGGAGTGAGGAGGAGATGGGGGTGGCCTTCAAAATGGCCATAGGGTGGTGGGACCCCAAGGTGGGGAACAGCCTCAGGTGGACGAGCGGGTGCATTTCAGGGCCCATCTGCAGGGAGTCGTTGTGACCACTTGGATGTATGTGTCATAACTGTCCACCTTCCACCCTTCAGGCTCCCAGCAACTTCAAGACCGCTGGGGAGATTCTCAGACCCTCCCCTCTAACAGGCAGAGAGGAAATGAATGCTGCCTTGGGGAGGGGAGAGTTGGAGGGGATGTGACGCACAGACCCAGAGCTTAGGGATTCTGAATTCCGTAATCTGGGTTTATTGGTGCCCCTTCATATGCAGTAAGGTCGTCTATTAACTGTGTTTATGGAGCTGTATTTATCACCTGGAAAGCCCTGCAAGTCTTCTTATCAATGGATCCTCTAATTGGGGGTTCACATCAAATTGTCTTACACATTGACAATACTGCTGGTGGCACCAGCCTTATCTCTTGCCCAAGATTGGACTAAGGTTGAACTCACAGCATGGTTTCTGACCACCAGCATTATGTCACTTTGGAGGAACGTGTTAAAAATTCACATTCCTGGGCCCCATGCAGCAGGACCCACTGAATCGAACTCTGTATATCTTTTAAATTAGCATGTTAACATTCTTTTCTTTTGTATTTAGGTAAAACTTATTGCGTTAAGCTGTTTGCGCATTGCTATAAAGATACCTGAGACTGGGTAATTTATAAAGAAAAGAGATTCAGCTGGCTCAAATGCTGCAGGCTTTATAGGAAGCCTGGTCCTGGCATCTGCTCAGCTTCTGGGGATGGCCTCACAAGGCTCACAATCCTGGAGGAAGGCAAAGGGGGAGGAGACACGTCACATGGCCGGAGCAGGAGCAAAAGGGAGGGGGAAGTGCCACATGCTTTCAAACAGCTCAGTCTTGCAAGAACTCACTCACTATCGAAACAGCAACAGGAAGGGGATGGTGCTAAGCCGTTCATGAGAAATCCACCCCCCTGACTCAGTCACCTCCTGCCAGGCCCTACCTCCATTACTGGGGATTACAATTCAACATGAGATTGGGGTTGGCACAAATATACAAACCATATCACTTACATATAGTAAAGTACCCAAATCTTAGGACTTTAATCACTCAAATACACCTGCATAGCCACCATGCAGATCAAGACATAGAACAACATTGCCACCACCCAGAAGGCTTTTTCCTTCTGTCTTTCCGAGACAATAGTATCTTCCAGGGACATCTGCTGTTCTGACTTCTACCATCATAGACAAGTTTGACCTTTACCTACCCTGAATCATGCAGGACGCTTTTGAGTCTGGGGTCTTTCTCTCAACATTATGTGTGTGAGATGCACTGTTGCTTGTATAATAGCTAATTCTTTTCCGTTGTGGTGTAGTATCTCAAGGCACAGATATACTAAACTGATACATGTATTCTACTCTTGATAGCTTCTGAGTTGTTTCCAGGTTTTAGCTATTATACCATAGCTGCTAAGAATATTTGATCCTTGGAGAGGATGGAGAGAGAGAGGGAGGGAAAGGGCGTGTCTTTCTTTTTCACCTTTGGTGATGAAGGGAGTTCCTACTGCTGCTCCTCAGCTCAGAGGCCCAGTGTGGCAGGAAGTGGTGAGGTGGTGGGGAAGGAAGAAAGAAAATGCACAGTGCAGTGTATACGTGTGCATGTGCGTGTGTGTGTGCGCGCGCATGTGTGTGTGTGCGTGTGTGTGGTGTGTGTGCATCTGTGTGTGCGTGTGTGTGCGTGCTTGTGTGTGTGCACTTTTGTGCATGTGTGCATGCGTGTGCATGTGTGTGCATGGGCGTGTGCGCGTGTGCGCACGTGTGTGTGTGTGGTGTGTGTGTGCGTGTGTGGTGTGTGTGCGTGCATGTGCGTCCATGTGTGTGCATGTGTGTGCGTGCACGTGCGTGAATGTACGTGTGTGTACATGTGTGTGCGTGCTTGTGTGTGTGTGTGCACTTGTGTGCATGTGTGCATGCGTGTGTGCATGCGTGTGTTTGGGGGGGTGTGTGCGAGCGTGTGTGTGTGTGGTGTCCTCTCCCCCATCCCCTATATCCACCGCCAACTCCACGTTGAGGCTGGTAAATGGCCTCGGGAGGATATTCACAGTGTCATGATCATTCATATCAACCTGCAATGATTTTGCATGTGCACGTTGTGGTGTCGGCATGTATAATTGTGAGCCTGGCTCAGATGGAACTCTCCTTCTCCACTTGTAGGCTGGTTATGATGGTGAGAGTATCGGAAATTGCCCATTTTCTCAGCGTCTCTTCATGATTCTCTGGCTGAAAGGCGTTATATTTAACGTGACCACAGTGGACCTGAAAAGGTAAGACAAGGTGTCTGCCTTACTGAAATAACTGTACCTAGTTCCCTACACACACACACACACACACACACACACACACACACTCTGAGACCTGAGGCCCACGGTGCTGCATGGGCACGTCCATCCTCAGTTGGAGTCTGAACTGAAGCCCACGTTTGGGCCAAGCAGAGTCACGACAGGGTCGGCTGGGCTGGAGTCAGGAAGGAGTAGGAGTTGGGGGTGCCGTGAAGAACCTGCTCCCCCAGTTGCTGGTCAGCTGTGACTCTCCCAATCCTGTCTGAGCACCATTCCTGACTGGTAACAGTGGGGAGAGTTAACTTTTTCACCTCCGTTTGTTGATGTGCCCCTTTGTGCTCCGTATTCACAAAGGGGCACATCAACAAGCCCATCATTTGTTAATGAATGCCTTTACTTTCATGCCAGCAAGAAATTTTGTAAACCCACCCTCTACTTTGCAGTTCTTAAGAGTTGCTTCTCTTAAACTGGGGAGGACACGGCTAAGCCCTGGAAATGTCCAGATTCTCGCAGCGGCCCATAAACACTGCTGTTTCCTCCCACCTAGGAAACCTGCAGACCTGCAGAACCTGGCTCCCGGAACAAACCCTCCTTTTATGACTTTTGATGGTGAAGTCAAGACGGATGTGAATAAGATCGAGGAGTTTCTAGAGGAGAAATTAGCTCCCCCGAGGTAGGCCTCAGAAAACTGGTGTTTGTAACTTGATTGTCACTTTCCCCCACTAGTAATCAATTCTAAAGCTCTGGGCAGTGTGTGTGTGTGGTTTTCTGCAGCCCACAGAGCTCACTTCCTTCATCATACCCCTGGTGTAACCAGATTACAGTTCGGGGGCCTGGGCTTCATTGCACTGCACCTGCAGCTTGGCAATCAGGGTTTGATGGCAGGAAGTGGGAGAACATGGGTCCAGGGTGGGTGGTTGGCTGTATCCTAGACACCCTGCTGGAAGCTATGGGGTATGTATTAGGAAGAAGTATCATGGATTGTTGGACCTCAGGGGAGCTATTTCTAGTCCATCCCCTTCATTTTACTAGGGAGGGACCTGAGACCAGCAAGGTCAGGTGGGTTCTTGTGTCCCAGGACTGGCCACTGCCAAGAATCAACAACAACCACAATCCACACCTCTCCATCCAGTGCCATTCTCCTAGATGGTGTGACTTCCCAACTTTCAAGAGGAAAAGGGTCAGGAAAACATTGAAGGAAAGCTTTTCATTTGTATACCCAGAGAAAGCTGTTTTTCTCCATTGTACAGTATTATCTTAACTAGAACATCGCTTGTCTGTGATCCTCCAATCTTGAACTTTTCAAGGTATCCCAAGCTGGGGACCCAGCATCCCGAGTCTAATTCGGCCGGAAACGACGTGTTCGCCAAATTCTCAGCGTTTATAAAAAACACAAAGAAGGATGCAAACGAGAGTGAGTACCTCCCATCCTCCTGTTTTCTGTTTCAACACAGACTCGAGCCTTAGCACAGCGGCTCCTGCGCTCCTGGGGCATTCTCATCTATGTCCCGGTGGGTAGAGAAGTGAGTCTGCAGGTACAGGAAAAGCTCCTCCAACTTTGAATCTGCACGTGGGCTTCAAGAGATGGAATGCTTCTTTTGAGGCTGGGAACCCAGAAAACAACATTTTCAGGGAAAATAGTCACCACCCAGGTGTTCCGGCCACACCATGGGAATCGTGTTCAATGATGTTTCTGCCAGTCCACGCCTCCCCACAGGCTTTCCATAAATAGTTTTGAATACATAAATGACTTCTAGAAGTAGCATTATTGTGTAGACAGCAGCAGTGTGATTTTCCAGGGAGGAGTGAGCCCTTTATTCAGATATTCTGCATCCACCTCCTGCCTTCCCAGCACCCGTTGCTGGTTGGCCACGTCTCAGCGAGGAAGGGAAGCAGACTCCATCATAGCTGGTGAAAAGTGACACACACTTGCAAGACCTCTCTTTGTGATTTCTTGCCTTCCTGTTTTAGTTTATGAAAAGAACCTGCTGAAGGCCCTGAGGAAACTGGATAATTACTTAAATAGCCCTCTGCCTGATGAAATAGATGCCTACAGCACGGAGGATGCCGCTGTTTCTGGAAGGAAGTTTCTGGATGGGGATGAACTGACGCTGGCTGACTGCAACCTCTTACCCAAGCTCCATATTATTAAGGTTCGTCTTCTCTCCTGACACATGTGCTGAGTACACGAACTGGGCTTTGTTTTATTTTGTTTTTATTTGTGTTTGGGCCAGACATTTAAACAGTCTGAAATGTGGACACTTGGATTAAAAACGCTAGTTCTGTTAGGGACAGCCGAACCCCAGCTTTCGTACACACAGAAGATGAGCTTCGGGTGTTCTTGGGAAGTGCCTGGGAACGCGGCCCCACCTTCTGCTTCTCTCTCAGCCTGACTCATGCAGCCTAAAGAGAGGTTATGTGAAAGCAGCCTGAGGAATTTCATAGATTATACCTGGCATTAGCAATTGAGAATTAGAGATGAGGCGGTGTGGAATCTGGGGCTGTTAAAATGTGAACTCAGTCAACTGTTGGTGACTGTAGGGCTCTACATGGCCCTTTCTAGGCATGACAGGAGTGTCCTGTTAGCTCTTAACAGTGATCCTTGGCCAGGTGCAGTGGCCTGTAATCCCAATGATTTGGGAGGCTCAGGTGGGAGGATCGCTAGAGGCCAGGAGTTCAAGACCAGCCTGGGTAACATAGCGAGACCCCATTTATACAAAAAATAATTTTAAAAAAATTAGCCGAGCATGGTGGCGTGTACCTGTAGTCCCAGCTACACGGGAGGCTGAGGCTGGAGGATCACTTGAGCCCAGGAACTTGAGGCTGCAGTGAGTTAAGGAGGTGGCATTGCACTCTGGCCTGGGTGACAGAGTGAGACACCATCTCTAAAAACAATTAGGTTATTAATTACTTATTTATTTAAAAAAAAAACATGGGCCCTCAACAACCAGGGAGCACCTGGCAGCTTTTGGCTGAGTCTCTGCCATATTTGGTGCCCTGCCTTCGCATATAGTAGCTGAACATGATTTAAGAGCCATGAGTCATGTATTACTAGGGCTTAAAGACCTCCCAGACCAGTGGTTCTCCAACGGCAGTAGGCATACAAACTGTCTGGGGAGCTTTTTAGAAATGTGAGTCCCCAGGCCGGGCGTGGCAGCTCACGCCTGTAATCCCAGCACTTTGGGAGGCCAAGGCGGGCAGATCACGAGGTCAGGAGATCGAGACCATCTTGGCTAACACGGTGAAACCCCGTCTCTACTAAAAATACAAAAAATTAGCCGGGTGTGGTGGTGGGCGCCTGTCCTCCCAGCTACCTGGGGGGCTGAGGCAGGAGAATTGCTGGAACCTGGGAGACAGATGTTGTGGTGAGCTGAGATCGTGCCACTGAACTCCAGCCTGGGCGACAGAGCAAGACTCCATCTCAAAACACACACACACACACACACACGAAATGTAAGTCCCCGATCCACTGCTTCCAAGAGTGACCCCTGGAGCTCCAAGCAGATATCCCCACACTCAGACTCCCTAGCTGTTGGTGTTTTACAGCAAAGCAGCCCTCCCAGCCGCTCTATCACTTAAAGAAGTCGAATGTGATTGTTATGATGAGATTGCTATGTCCTTGGCCCGTAGCAGCTCCAGATATCTCAGGAAGAAGCCCATGCCTGGCTCTGGGGCATTTTAATGATTAAAATCCTGCCAGGGCCAGAGCCAGGTGGTTAGTATAAGGGTAGGGGAGATGGGAGAAACACTGGGAAAAATAAGTCATGGACTGCGTGTTCTAATAACCCATTTAGTTAGCATTTAGAAATTATAACTTAGCAGCCAGGCGCAGTGGCTCATGCGTGTAATCCCAGCACTTTAGGAGGCCAAGATGGGCAGGTGACTTGAGGCCAGGAGTTTGAGACCAGTCTGGCCAACATGACGAAACCTCATCTCTACAAAACATTAAAAAATTAGCCAGGTGTGGTGGTGTGCACCTGTAGTCCCATGCATTCGGGAGGCTGAGGCACGAGAATCACTTGACCCCAGGAGGCAGAGGTTGCAGTGAGCACTCACTCCAGTCTGGGCAACAGAGCAAGATTCTGTCAAAAAATATATAAATAGATAAATAAGTTACAGGTTAGCTTCATACAGTCTATGGTGCTGAGGCTCCTGTGGGCACCCAGCCACCTCTGGTGACTCTGCTTCATTCTTTTGCCTTTGTCTTCCTGCATTTCTTCTTTCTATCCTCTTCTCTCAGTCCTGGCTCTGTTGCTCCCTTTTTCTCCCTTCCTTTTTGTGCTTGAGGTTGCTGAGTTGAAATGCAGGTCTTCAGGAGGTTGCTGATCTCTTGGGCAGATGTCTTTTCAATAGCTTTGCCAGTCCAAGGACATCCAAAATTTAATGAAAGCATCTCCACCCCTCAAAACCTGCTAAATTTGGGAGCCGCCTTCAACAGGATATTTACGTAGTTGTGTTTTGACTGAGTCCCTTTTGGTCAATGCTTTTTAGTCCCTACTGTGACCAGCATAGCATTGCAGAAATACATGAAAGTTGAGGAAGAGGGGGAGAAATATCCCAGCCACAGAGCATTCGTGGCCCCTTGTGTAGCTCCACGAGAAAAGATGATTTTAAATTTCAGTAGAAAGGGTAAGCTTTACAGTGAGATTGCAGTTCACGGCTCCACTATAAGACCCAGCAGCAAAATCCACAAAGCCATTTAGCACTCAACACCCAATAGCTTAATGATCTTCCAGGATGGAGTACTTCTGCAAGGAAATGAGAATCAATCTAAGGGAATTATGGTAAAAGGCGAGAGTGTGAAGGGATTTATAATTTATTCCCCTGCCAGAAACCCAGCAGAAACAATATAAAAATAGGGTATTAGCATCATCTTTTTTTTTTTTTTTTTTTTTTTTTGAGACGGAGTCTCGCTCTGTCGCCCAGGCTGGAGTGCAGTGGCCGGATCTCAGCTCACTGCAAGCTCCGCCTCCCGGGTCCACGCCATTCTCCTGCCTCAGCCTCCCGAGTAGCTGGGACTACAGGCGCCCGCCATCTCGCCCGGCTAATTTTTTGTATTTTTTAAGTGGAGACGGGGTTTCACTGTGTTAGCCAGGATGGTCTCGACCTCCTGACCTTGTGATCCGCCTGCCTCGGCCTCCCAAAGTGCTGCGATTACAGGCTTGAGCCACCGCGCCCGGCCAGCATCATCTTTTGTAAAACTACAAAGGGATGACAGATCACCGACTTAAAGAGTGGGAAGCTTCTTTCAGTGGGAGGAGCCACAGAACCATTACATGTTTCTCCATATCATTAGCAAAGTTCAGATTTCTCAAAAGGTAAAGGACGCAGTCCTGAAATGCCCAACTCAAACTTCCTTGCTTGAGGACTAGAGCATGAGGTGGGCCAGGAGGGTGGCAGGGACCTTCCCGGTAGAGAACGTTGTTGAGCTGAGAGCTCTAGGGAGGCAGAATTGAAGGAGGAACCATACAGAGGCACCATCTTTCTAGGCTGTGACCCAGCCCCCAATCCAGAGGAACAGTCTGGAGGGGAAGTAAAGTGGGAGAAAAGGAGGGAAGTGTCATTTTGCATTGTGACTGCTGAGCAGAGAAAATAAATCAAGTCAAGAGAGAGATTACGAATTGCCTAAGCTTTGTTTTTAGCCACAGTGACCTTCTGCCTAATCTGTGAGCCTCAGAGTGGAGGATGCCCTAACCCTAACCCTAACCCTAAACCTAACCCTAACCCTAACCCTAACCCCAACTCTAATGTGTCTCTCTGGGGGCAGAGCAGTGGTTGGTGAGAAGGTGCTTGGGAGCAAATATTCCAATGGGCTGGCCACCTGCCCTGTCTCACTCCCTTTGCCCTCCCCACTGCTTTTAAACAAATGATAGGTCCAGTAGATCTGCCTCATTCAAAGATGGTCAATACCAGAGAGAATGCCAGTGAGACCTTGGTGTAGACAGAATTGATTGAAAAGGAGGGGGTTGGGGGGAGGAACGATAAAGACAAGAAACAAAAACAGAAAAAAGGCAAATGGGAAATACATATATGATCAAGAACTGCTCCTCCAGCACATCAAAGAACATTTCATACAGAAACTTTTCCACAGCCTCAAAGAAATGAGAGAGAATATGGGCTTTTTGAGAAAAAACTCGAAGACAAGACACAAGATGTTGAAAAATACACTATCACAAAGGGAATGGCAATCAGGCTGGCAGAGCTCAAGAAGAAAAGTAAAGACAAATAAAAGAACTGCAGAAATAAAAGTCCCATTAGAAGTAGTAAGACATGGACAAAGACATGGCTGAAATTCATTTCCTCTGACATTCGCACACATCTTGTAGAGTTGGTTGTGGTATGTGGTATGTGTTTGTAGCCTTGCTGTCAGTGATTTGGAAGACAAGCCTGAGAAAATCATCTGAAATAAAATGGGGAAGAAGAAAAAAGGTGATTAGAGAGATCCCAGGTATACATAACCAGGAACAAGAGAACAGAAAAGGAAAAGGAAAAAAAAAAGGGAGTGTTCAAGGGGGAAATGACTTTGCTCTAAAGGATGACCTGAATCTTTAGTTTAAATGACATGCCATGTTAAACATAACCCAGAAAGGTCAACACACTGAGACATACTTGATACATTACTGAGCTTTGGGAATAAAAAATAACCCTTTTTGGCACCTAAACAACAATAATACTGTAATAACAATAACAGCAATAATAATAAAAAGAATGAAATCGAGTAAAGCCACCGAAATAGGGAAGAAATTCAGACTGGCCCCAGATGTCTTCATGAACCCATTACAAATCAGAAAATTGTGGTTTACCATCTACAGAGAATTAAGGAAAAGGATGTGTGAGGTAAGAATTTTATGTCTAGGCAATTACTGTTTTTACCTAGACCTCTGGTCTCTTTTTTAAAAAGCATAAACTTGCTCTATGATGAAATAATAAAATCATAATCAAAGTAAGAATCCAGAAACAGAGAAAGTATGTGAAATGAAAGAACAGGCACTAAACAGAGAACCCCTTTAAATCTGAAACTAGTTCTAAGACCAAACAGCAGTGGGAATTATAGGGACAGAATAGAGTCAGAATATAATAAACTATGTTGTTACCACCATTGGAAAGAGGATAAGGGAGAAGAAATGGAAAGAATCATAGATACATAAACACCCTCATCTGTCATCACCACGTGTTAACAGGCAGCATCTAAAATGAAGGCCGGGTGCAGTGGCTCATACCTGTAATCCCAGCACTTTGGGAGGCTGAGCCGGGTGGATCACTTGAGGCCAGGAGTTCAAGACCAGCTTGGACAAAGTAGTGAAACCCTGTCTCTACTAAAAAGACAAAAATTAGCTGGCTATGGTGGTGCATGCCTGCAATCCCAGCTACTTGGGAGGCTGAGGCAGGAGAATCGCTTGAATCTGGGAGGTGGAGGTTGCAGTGAGCTGAGATCCTCCACTGTACTCCAGCCTGGGTGACAGAGCAAGACTGTCTCAAAAACACAGAAAACAAAACAAACTTGATAAATCAAGAAATACAGAATTCCTATATATTTAAAGTTATATAGGAAACCACTGGAGAGTTAACATGACCATAAACCTTTTAAATGACCAGAAAGGGGGACACACACATACGTACAGAAGAAAGACAGAAAACCAAGTTCAGTGACACATTCAGAGGCATGGCCTTAAACAATGTACACAGGAAAGTTAAAACAAAAATATGGGCAAAGAAAAACTAGGTGCATACAAACAGAAGAAAAGCAGACTTCTTAACATGAGTATCAAGAAGCTGGCATTCAAGGAAGAGGTGTCAAACAACTTAGGAGGCTCTTTGAAAATTATATGGTCCTTCTTTGCTGTCACATTGCATCAATGACTGCCGTCCTCCAAAGTCTGCGCAGTAAGTCCCAAAGATCTTCTCGTTAATCCCACACCTGCATCATGCAGACATCCGGGGAACCAGTGGGATGGGAGTCAGCGAAGCCGAACTGGCCTTTGTGGCTCTGGGTGTCTACTTCGAGTTGAATTGTGCCCTCCTCCCAATTCCTGTGTTGATATCCTAACCCCCAGTAGCTCAGAATGTGACCTTATTTAAAAATAGGGTCTTTGCAGATGTAGTTAGTTAAAATAAAGTCATACTGAAGTGAGATGGACCTAATCCAGGATGGCCAGTATCCTTGCAAACCGGGGAAATTTGGAAACACAGACACAGGGAGAAGGCCACGTGAAGATGGAGTTAGGCTTGCACAGCCAAGGCACTGCCAGAAGTGGAGAGAGATCCTTCCCGAATGCCTTCAGAGGATGCATGGCCCTGCTGATACCCTGATCTTGGACTTCTGGCCCTCAGAACTAGGAGTCAGTAAACTTCTGTTGTTCTAAGCCTCCCAGCATGTGTTACTTTATTATGGCAACCCTAGCAAACTGGCACAGTCTCCAGTGTCCTGCACGTCTTTCTGACTAATTCCCCAGCTGTACCCCTCTTGCTAGAGGAAGCGTCTCATGCCGCTGTGTTTCTCGTGATGCTGTCTCTCGACTGCTTTTTCCTTACACCCACCGTCCCCATGAGGGTAGGGATTTGCATCTGCTTTGTTCATGAATCTACCCTCCGCACAGGTGGGCCCTGCAATCAGACGATGCTGTTAGTGGCAACATGATGGCATTCAGGAGCAATAAAATGCACAGATGTTTGGGACTGCAGGAAGTGAGGTTCATCAAGTAGGAAGAAGAGAGGGCACCATTTAAATGGCAGATCCAACATGCGTCTTTATTCACAAAGCACCTAATAACACAGTAGCACAACATATGGAAAGAAAATAACAGGCAAGGAAAAAAACATTGAGAGCCTGTTTTTCTTCTCTAAACAAGGAGAAATCCACCAGAGTCCAGAGCATACTCGTGCCAGCGGATCCCAAGGCCCGTCTGTGACAAACTGGTGGGGACTATGTGCAGCCACTGTAGTGAGTCCAGGACCTTTAGAGCCCTCCCCACACCCAAGATGGCCCTATGCAAGTCAAAATGCCGTGGTGGGTAGCCCGGATGACTATAGGATGACATGGGGAGCTGGGAAAGAATGTATTACATGCCTTAAAAGAATGGACTGTCTGACTTGGGAGCCTGCCTTAGTAAGTTTCCCCTTTACTGATGATTTTCTCTTCATTTTCAGATTGTGGCCAAGAAGTACAGAGATTTTGAATTTCCTTCTGAAATGACTGGCATCTGGAGATACTTGAATAATGCTTATGCTAGAGATGAGTTCACAAATACGTGTCCAGCTGATCAAGAGATTGAACACGCATATTCAGATGTTGCAAAAAGAATGAAATGAAGCTGGGCTGTTTTCTGTCTTATTTTTCAGTTGAGTGAGCGAGGATACGAAAGAGTGTGTTCTATGCATTTCCCCCAAATAAGTCCTTCACAAAATGACACCTGTAGTGGGATCCACTCAACCCCAAATGATACACGGCCTTGTAATTTGTCACTCACTCGTGTATCTGAATATACCAGTATCTGTTGTTAGACACACCAATTGTTCAGTTTATGTTAATTTATACCTGTGACATTCACTGACATTGGAATCTATGATAATTAGGGCATGTATTTTTCATTTTAAATTTGAAAACAAATTAGGTTTGGGTTCAGTTCCTTCAATTTTAAAAAAACTTGTCTGTCTCTGAAAGTTTTAAAATCATTGAGAGCCTGTTTTCTTCTCTAAAACATTAGCTACATTTTCTTCAAAATGAAAATACTGCTTTGTAATTACAAACTGAGACACACCTGTCTTGATATTTTAAAGCAATGTCAGAGGGTGTAAAGAAGGACATTTTAAAAATCACCTACAGTTTTACTCCACTTAATTACTGAAAACTTACTGGAGAACATCTTCCAAATCTTCAGTATCTTGCTCTCTCTCTCTCTCTCTCTCCCTCTCTCACAAACACACACACACACACACAATTTCATTCATATATGGTATTGCATTATTTTATTTTAAAGCACTGGTGAGGGGACCTCTTGGTAATACCTGGATGATCATACACGGAGGACTTACACCATACAAAAAGATTGGGCACTGCAGTACCAGAGAAGATGCTGGAGGTTAGATTTTAGGGAGTGGGGAATTGTGGAGCCCACAGATGCACACGCAAGGACCAGCAGGAACCAGAAGCCCTGGGTCACCCCCACTCTGCCTCATTTCTGCTTCCAGGATGCCACTGCCTCCGCTTCTAGGAAAGGCAAGGAGGAGGGTGCTTATCGGTGCCTCTGGTTCCAGCTTCCTGTCCTTGCTCCCTCCCCTCTCTTGGAGACTGTGCCTTCAGCAGGACTCTTAATATCTGCTGCAACTTGGAGAAGCTCCCTGCCCTGAAACGTGAACCAAGCACACTTTGGTTCCTTCTCCTGGCGGCTCTCTCTGAGACCCAAGGCTGCAGTCCCTCAGTGCTGGTGGTATCGTGTGGGGCTAGCATGGTCACCGATGTTTTTCTGCCCTTCATTGTCTCATCTAGACATCAAGCAGGGAAAATCCAGGGAGATTAAATTCATGGTGACAAGTCCTGGGCAGTTCTGGTAAATGGTCCGGTTAGGGAGGAAGTAGAAACTATTGACTCAAAAGAGTTTCTGGCTGATTTGTGGCTTTGCCTCCACCATCCCTAACCAACCTCTCATCACAGCTTTGTGTGTGGGCCGAGTGCTGGCCTTAACCCCAGGCGTGGAAGAGAAAATGTGAGGTTGTTTAGATACTCATCAGGACCTCACAAGAGCTGAGCCTTATCGGCCAGAATGTGTTCCTCGGACATTCGCACACATCTTACAGAAAACCCTCCTTGTAGAGTTGGTTGTGGTATGTGTTTGATGCTATAAAGCTCATTTTTAATGTGCACACCTGCTCGAGGGGCAATTCATTTGAAGGAGAGTAAGATGCATTAACAGAAACTATCCTGGGATTAAGTGAAAAATGTCTAGCAAAAGAAACAAAGTCTTTAACAGTGGTCTCTTTCTCTCCCCGCTTATGACTGCTGCAGTTTTACCCCAGCGGTCGGCCATCTTTGTCAACCATACGTTTTTTGGAGGTTGTGTCTAGCATGTGTCACCCTTGTCTACGTTGTTTCACATCTGGTTAGGGGGCAAATTTTAAAATGTAGTTTTGTAATGTTACATTTAAGCATGATGAATTATTAGACTACCAGATGTTACTAGTGCTAACTTTGTATTCTTAGACATTAAAATGATTGACATAAACTCTTTGTGCCTTGAAAATGAAACAAATTATAAAAATGTTTAAATGGAACCAATTTCTTTAATTTTTTTTTTTTTTTTTTTTTTTTTTTTTTTTCCTTTTCTCCTT
>NW_016807866.1:4094325-4139404 GCF_001698545.2 Rhinopithecus bieti
AATTTCTTTTATTTTTTTTTTTTTTTTTTTTTTTTTTTTTTGCATTCCCCATTCCCCATTTAGGTTTCAAGAAATAAAATGAATGGTATGGGCTTCTTTTAAAATGGTGAGGACAGGCCTGGCGTAGTGGCTCATGTCTGTAATCCCAGCACTTTGGGAGGCCGAGACAGGCAGATCACCTGAGGTCAGGAGTTCAAGACCAGCCTGGCCAACATGGTGAAATCCCATCTCTACTAAAAACACAAAAATTAGTCAGGCATGGTGGTGGACGCCTGTAGTCCTAGCTACTAGGGAGGCTGAGGTGGGAGGATCACTCTAGCCTGGGAGGTGGAGGTTGCAGTGAGTTGAGATCAGGTCATTGTACTGTAGCCTGGGCAACAGAGCGAGACCCTGTATAAAATGAAATGAAATGAAATGAAATGAAATGAAATGAAATGAAATTAAATGAAATAAATGAAATAAAATAAAATAAAATAGTGAGAGCAAGTTTGAACCTGAGATTACGGGCATTGGAATTAGAGATAATCTGTATTTCAGTTGTGAATCACAAAGGCATTTTAAAGGAGCCTTAAAGAGGCCTGCAAAGACACCCGTGAACAGTCCTTGTCCAAGTGACTGGCATAGACACCCTGCAGGGTGTTCCACTTTTACATGGAGTTGTAGGAAAGGGACTGGTTTTGGGTGGTCTTCCCCAGCCCCGCCCCAACTCTGCCTTCAGCTCCGCCCCAGCCCACACCTCTTGATTCCCCTAAAACCTACATGTGTGTAAGGAGGTGAGAAATATTCCAGGGCTGTTCTCCTGGACCAAAATCTTCATTACAGTGTATTTTAAAAAACAAAATACATTTGTTCTTCAAGACATACCATACAAAATGTAAACATGAACAAATAGTGAATAAATTATTCTTTTCAGGCTGTGTGGAAGTTTTTCTGGATGGAGAGGATTCCATTCTCAATTCTAGTTGCCCAAGAGGCCTGAAAATTTGTTTATAAAACCCAAACTTTACCTTTTTTTTTTTTTTTTTTTTAATTGAGACAGAGTCTCGCTTTGTCGCCCAGGCTGGAGTGCAGTGGCTTGATCTTGGCTCACTGCAACCTCCTCCTCCCAGGTTCAAGCGATTTTCCTGCCTCAGCCTTCCAAGTAGCTGGGATTACAGGGGTGCACCACCACACTGGGCTAATTTTTTTGTTTTTAGTAGAGACAGGGTTTCTCCGTATTGCCAAGGCTGGTCTCAAACTCCTGAGCTCATGCGATCCACTTGCCTTGCCTCCCAAAGTGCTGGGATTACAGGTGTGAGCCACCACGCCTGGCCTCCAAACTTCCCTTATAAACACAGAATGTCCTAAAGCAGGCTGGAAGGGAACATGAGAGCATCACAAGGTTCTACTTTGTGGATACTGCAGCATACGGAAATGCAATGACAGAATCTGCCCAGAAGAGGACGTTCAGAGACCAGAGGTCTCAATCATTTCCGTTCTATAAGTCTACCTCTAGGAATTGAATATATGTTCAAGCCTTTCACCCCCAAGATGGGCGGGCAGATAGACACACACACAGTAGACACACATACTTGTGTACACCAACTTGTGACACCATTGTCACACTCACATACTCACAAGCACACTCCCACAGACAGACATTCACGCACACCCTCCACCCCCACCCCGCATGCAGCATGAGCTCTGTCCCCTCTCACCCTCCCCCGGTGGTAAGCAATAACTCATTCTTAGCACAACCCACCCAGCCCTCAAGTTCCCCCTTCCAGTGGTTCATAATTAGGCTTTGGAAGAATTTTAGATGAATGGCTTTTTAAAATTTTTTTTAATTTTTTTGAGACAGGGTCTCACTCTGTCACCCAGGCTAGAGTGCAGTGACGTGATTTCGGCTCACTGCATCTCTGCACCCCGTCCCCAGTACTCCCCACCCCCAGGCTCAAGCCATCCTCCTACCTCAGACTCCCAAGTAACTGGGACCACAGACACACACCACCACGCCTAGCTTTTTTTTTTTTTTTTTTTTTTTTTTTTTTTTTTTTTGCATTTTTAGTAGAGACAGGGTCTCACCATGTTGCCCAGGCTGGTCTCAAACTCCTGAGCTCAAGTAATCCATGCACCATGGCCTCCCAAAGTGCTGGGATTATAGGCATGAGCCACCATGTCCAGCAAGCTTTTAAAAATTTTTTTTACAAGAAAATCTCAACCCTTCTTTTATTTTACAGTTAAGAGAACCAAGATATCCTTCATTCTAAGCACACATAATTCACAAAACCCTGCATACATGAAATTGATGCACTGGGGGATGCCATTCACGTGACAAAATGACTTCTCTTTCCATATGTGGGTGTCAGTCTACATTATTCTGTGGCCAATTTCCCTTCAGACCTTGGTATTCTGGTTTAATAAGTTACATGCATTTCAGGGCATGGCCACTTTGTAAGGGATGTGTGGCCCCTGGTCACAGAGGGACTGACTACACTATTCCCCGGGCCTTTGCAGGTCTGGGGCATCAGGAAGCTGTTTCTGCTTCTGTGATCTCAGAGACCCAGCAGGGGTGGCACCTGCCATTGCAGCTGGTGGATTGACAAGGTCGTTGTTCCCATTGCCAAGGGTTCTGGTGGAATCCTCTGTGAGCCTTGCCTTGAAGGAGGTTATTTAGGCAGGGAGAGTCGAAAGCTGCCTGGCGAAGTGGCGGGTCAAGTCATGGTCGAGAGGGCTGAGGCAGGAGGATTGTTAGAGCCTGGGAGATGGAGTCTGCAGTGAGCTGTGTAGACGGACTACGCCCAGGCTGGAGTGCAATGACGTGATCTCAGCTCACTGCAACCTCTGCCTCCCAAGTTCAAGTGATTCTCCTGCCTCAGCCTTCCAAGTAGCTGGGATTACAGGCACGCACCACCACGCCGGCTAATTTTGTATTTTTAGTGGAGACGGGGTTTCTCATTGTTGACCAGGCTGGTCTCGAACTCTTAACCTGAGGTGATCCCCCCCGCTTCAGCCTCCCAAAGTACTGGGATTACAGGCATGAGCCACCACACCTGGCCCACCTCTGGCATATCTGAATGAACATTAAACCTCTCAGTCTCACTCATCTTATCTGGAAAATTGGAACAATATTTCACAATAGTGTAGAAGACGGTGTCTTAGAAGTTCTCTATAAAAGCTGCAAAGCAGCTGGCTGTATACAAATTAATTTTTCTGGAATTCACTCTTCCTATAGGGTAACAGCCCTAAAAAAAGTAATTTGTCAAAGTGGACAGGGTTTGAGTTCACCAGTGTATAAGACCTTGAACCTTCCTCACAGAGGCAGAAAGGCAGTTATGCTCTGAATTCCTGGTTCCCTACAACAAGGCAGCACCCTGTGATATTGGTCACTACTCAGTTGTCCCCCTCGGCCGGTCACTGGGGGCTGTCCAAGGCTGGTCCAGCTGTCTGTCAGGCACATTGTGACCTGAACAGCCTCCACAGTGGGCCGACGGCTCTATCCGGGACCCCTCTAGTCTGGCTTGGAGACACTGTTTTCAGTTTTGTGATATTTACTTGAGGCCCTGAGGGGTGGAAAAGCAGATCAATCAATGTGGGTGGTCTCCCTAACGGCAAAGCCCTCCGCCCACCCAGGCCAGGCCCTCCTCCTCACCACTAGGTGGCGCTTCCTCCCATTCCCTGAAGCCAGGCGGGCCTTACCGTCACAGATACTAGTTGGATTGACCCCCATGGACTGATGCCCACACAGCCTTGAGACTTCATCCAAACCTAGCCCAGCCCTCTGGGTGTCAGCCCAGGGTGGCCCACGCATCAAAGGGCGGCCTTTCAGGGCCAGAGAAGCTAAGCGTGCAATAACCCTGCTGGTCTCAGCCCTGGCTTCCAGGATGGCCACACCCAAAGGTCAGGCTGTGTTTTCTGATGTGCTAAAGAATGTCTGCAGGAGGGGGAGCTCCTCTATGTCCTGTGGCTTTCTGTTTTGCCATGGAAATACCTTCAAGGACTAGAAGGCCCTTGTCACGCCTAACTTGAACACAACTTGCTCTTGGTACCTCTCACTCATTTTCTTTTTGTGAAAACAGACAGTGTTGGGGGAGTAGCTGGGCACTGCCTCATGTACTTCAAAATTGGAGAGAACGCTGGGACTACTCTGAAACCTTCCCCCTCCAAGCCCAGGAGCCCAGTGTTCCCTCTTGGAGCCAAATGAGCCAACGGCTCAGACATGGGTGAGGAGCTGATGGAAGGGGCAAGGTTCTGGATCCTGAGGTCCGAGACTCCTGCTTCCTCTCCTCACTAGCCCTGGCTCCTGGGGCCAGCGCACCTCCTGGGGCCCACCTGTCCTCATGGCTCCTGCCCCAGAAGGCCCAGGGCAGCCTGTGCAGGTGGTCAGTGGGGGAGGCAGTCTCCCCACTGCACCCCATGGCTGTGTCCCCCAAACCTCCTCCATGGCTCCTCACCTGACCCTGAGGGATAGGGGCGCTGCATATGGTGGGATCAGAGGGTAAGGAAGTTCTGCTGCAGGTGGGAGCACAGAGATCACTGCTGGACCCTCAAGTGTCCATGGGGATCAGCCCCTCTCCTATGGCCAACTTAATTGTTCCCCCATTAATTGCCAAGCAATCAAGAAATCCATTGATTTGATTTGATTGTGTAACTGTATTGAAAACTAGATGGGGTCTGGACACCCGGCACCTCTCGCTGGCCAGGTCTTGGTCCTTCTAGTCTGTGCCTCAGCTGTTTTGCTGGCTGGGAAGAAGAAAAAAGTGACGATTGTACTGTGATTTGTGAGTGACTTTTATCACAATGCAGTGCTCAGCTCCTCTGTCACCAAAGTCTACCTCTTTTCTGGCTCTGTTTTGGATCCTGGAGGGCTGACTTAAACGAATCCTTAGTAAAGGAAAGAACCCAGCAGCCTGTCCTCAAACCAGTAGGCAGCTTCCATCCAGCCTCACAGAAAGGTGGCCCAGGAGTGACTTTATCCACATTTTCCTGCTCAGAAAAACAAACCACCATATCTAAAAAAGAGATTGACCTTGGAGTTTCCAGGAACAGAACTTAAAGGAGTGGGAAGGGGTGAGGAAGAGATAGGGAAGGAGGAAGGGAGGGAATGGGAGGAGAGAGACTCCGTGGCAATGGCAGAGAAGATTGTGGCACAGGCCACAGGTGTGTAAGCCCTGTAGACCTTCTGGGAAGCTGTGATTTGCTTTGTGATGAGATTTGTGAATAGGGGAGGCCAGTGGCCCCAGACCTGCCTAGACACTCTGCCCAGACTCCAGCCAGCCCTTTCTTGTCATTTCATGTGTTAAATCATTTAAAATGTTTATAGTAGTATATACTTATCATTTGGATACATTTTCCCCAAAGTGTGGACTGAACTAAGATAAAAGAAAAAACACAAGTTATTTTCCTAAAGTCCTTTGCCTCTTCATTTTTATATATGTCACTGACTGAGCTGCAGAGGCCTGTTTCTGGTGACATGATTCCTTCTTACGATCTTGGTATCTCACACATGTGGAGCCAAGAAACAGAAAATGAGATAGGAAGGTGCCCAGAGTTCTTGGACAGTGCTGAGCTGTAGGACTTGCTTTGCCTCCATTGGTATCTTTCAATGGCTTGTTTTGTTTTGTTGTTGTTGTTTTCAGCTCATAAATGACTTACTGGTCCCAAAAGACAGTATTGTTCAAAAGAAAAACTTCAGGTCATTTGGCGATAGTTCGGGTGCTGGGCAGACCTCTCTGCTGCATATTTGGCATATTTTCACCAGCTTGGGCGAGGGAAAGAATTTGTTGTCTAGAGTACCGTACTGGAACGCATAAAGATTAAAAAGAAGGCAACAAAAATGCTCT
Source organism: Rhinopithecus bieti (assembly GCF_001698545.2). NCBI lineage: Eukaryota > Metazoa > Chordata > Mammalia > Primates > Cercopithecidae > Rhinopithecus > Rhinopithecus bieti. The sequence continues at coordinate 4,100,148 of NW_016807866.1, forward strand.
TGCTTTTAAAAAATGTGCAATTACAATAAGAAGACAGAATAGTGTCCAGAAAGAGACCCAAGGACACGTGTCATGGAAACCAAATGAATAAGCAGGTAAAGTATACACTTAAGAACTTTTGCAAAGTTGCTGAGGCTGAGAGACTGCTACCACAAATGAAGTGATATGAGTGATGATGTACATTTGCAGATCACTTGACAGTGTACAAAGCCTACACAAGCACTGTGTCATTCCAGAGGTCACAAGTGTGTATCACTCACTGATGAGGAGGTTGTGATGGCAGCGAGGTGGCTGCCATCTTGCCTGGTGGTCATGCAGGGATCTTATTTGCTGCTTCCTCATGAGTAAAGGGTGTTGGACACCACAAAGACTTTGTTCTGCCAACTTTGGGGCCCTTGCCCCATCTAGAGGGGGCAGAACATTTCAGTTGGAGGTGGCTTAAAGGATTACTGATAGCAGTAGATGGAGGGAGGAGTGATGACTGAAGGCTCACCTGCCTTGCATCTTTCATCTGAAAACTAAAAACTTGGGCTAGATTGGCGATTTTTTTTTTTTTTTGAGACGGAGTCTGGCTCTTTTGCCCAGGCCGGAGTACAATGGCACCATCTCAGCTCACTGCAACCTCCACCTCCCAGGTTCAAGCAATTCTCCTGCCTCAGCCTCCTGAGTAGCTGGGATTACAGGCATCTGCCACCACACTCCGCTAATTTTTTTGTATTTTTAATAGAGATGAGGTTTCACCATGTTGCCCAGGTTGGTCTTGAACTCCTGACCTCAGGTGATCCGCCTGCCTCGGCCTCCCAAAGTGCTGGGATTACAGGCCTGAGCCACCGCACCCAGCAATTGGTGGGTTTTCATTCCTGGCTCCATATAAGAATCCTCGGCGTGGCTGTAAAAACTACCAATACCCATACCACACTTCAGACCAGCTGAATGGGAACCTCTCAGCTTGGACACTGATTTTGTTAAACTCTCCCTAAGTGATTCTCAGGGGGAGCAGGATTAACAGCCATTGGCTGGATGCTCTGTAAAGTGATTTCTAGCTCTGTCTAACGTCTGGGGGCTGGGTTAAAACAGCATCTGGTGGGAATGGGCGACGAACAGAAGTGATGGAGAAGGCTGCACCTACCTAGTATTTCTACTTTTGGGGAAGTTGGTTGAGATTAGCTCTGGGCACACATGTAAAACCCAGTGTACTGGATTATACAGAGTCTCCTCAAAATTCGTGTCTACCCAAAGCCTCTGAATGTGACCTTATTTGGAAAAAGGGTCTCTGCCGAGGTAATTGGTTAAGTTCAGATGAGGTCATACTGGATTAAGGTGGGCACTAAGCCCAGTGTGACTCATGTCCTCAGAAGAAGAGAAGACACACACAGAGGAGAAGGCCATGTGAGAATAGAGGATGAGGCTGGAGTGAAGCTGCCACAGCCAAGGAAGGCCAAGGATGGTCAGCAACTGGCAGAAGCTGGGAAAGGCAAAGAAAGATTCTTCCTTCCAGCCTTCAAAGGGAGCATGGCCCTGCTGACACCTGGATTTGAGACTCATGGCCTCCAGAATGGTGAGAGAATAATACACTTCTGTTGTTTTCATCCACCCAGTCTGTGGTATTTTGTTACTGCAGCCACAGGAAACCAAGCCACCTGGTGAGGTTTGGGTCTCAAGACAGCTGAATCACCTCGTCATTGCTTAGCAATGAAAGATGCTAGAGCTGATAGCACAGCTAACATGAGAGGAAAGCTGGGCTGTCAGGAGAGCTGTGTCCTGTTTCCAGGCACAGCAAGGACAGCTGGATTCAGACTGAGGCAAGACCTGAAATGGATGCCCTGTTGGAGAGCATTGGTGATTTACCCCACAGGTAACCTTTGGCTCATTTTGTGCTACAGGAAAGGTGAGCAGATGGGAAGTAGCTGAAAGACTTGAGTTTTGGTCTTGCCTCTGTCACTTCTGGCTGTGTGGCTCTGGGAAAAATAGCTCATGTCTCTGGACCTTGGTTCCTCATTTGTCAAATGCAAGAACTAGATGACATAATCTGCTATGCAGTTTCCAGCTATTAAGTTCTAAACGCTGGGCCAGAGAGAGACAGGTTTAGCATTAGTAATAACATGTGAGAATAGTCCCCCAGGCATAGGAATGCATCATGCTCCTTGCAGCTCATGCCCCAGATCTGATTCTGAGTTCAGACATTGTTAGCCACTTGCTTTAGGGATTTTTGGTGGACATGTTGCTTTCTGGTATAGCTACTCCCAAATTTAGGACATTGATGTAGTCTGTGACTAAATTAGCAATGTCTAATCATTTGATTGTCTAACATCAAAGAAGGATTAATCACCCACAAGATCTAATGAACTTCTTTTCCTAGAACACGTTCTACATGATCAACAAGACCTTTGATGAACCAAACAGCCAGAGATCTTATGAGCCTTTCCCAGGACCCCCACTACCCACCTCTCAGCCATGCAGCAATTTACCAGGCCTGTATGTAAAACAAGCTCTGACCCTGAGGATTCACCTTGAGGGGAAAAGTGGATACAGAAAACGTGGATATGGAGAAAATGTGGATACGTTTCCTCTCTGCAGTTCCTAGGATGTTGCATTAGTTTTCTGTGTCACATAACCACAAACTTAGTGGTTTAACACAACATGTATTTATCATCCCACAGTTTCCATGAGTCAGGAATCTAGGCAAGGAATAGCTGGGACTTCTGCTCAGGGTGTCACTGGCTAAACTCGAGGTCAGCCCAGGGTTGTGATTCTGATGTGAGACTCAAAGATGGCTTCCAAGCTCACTGGCTGCTGATGGAATTCTGCTCTTTGCATTTGTGGGACTGAGGGCCTCAGCTCTGACAGACCACTCCCTTGCCACGCAGCCTTCTCCATAACATGGCAGTTTGCTTCTTCAAGGCCGACGGGAGAATGTCTCTGCCGCCTCAAATCTTTCCAGCTTTCTCCGTTTCTGACCTCTAGACCTTCTTTCAAAAGGCTCGCATGATTAGGTCGGCGCCTCCCAGGATAGGTAGGCTCCATTCTGATTAACTTGAAGTCAACCAATGAAGTGAGGCTGATAGGGGATAATGTACCAAAACAAAGTCAACTGATCAGGAACTTCAGTGACATATGCAAAATCCCTTCTCCTTTGCCCTGGAATGCAGGCTAGTCACAGGAGTGGTATTGCATCGCATTCACAGGTCCTACCCACCCTCGAGCGTGGGAGAGTTATACAGGGCATGAACACCGAGGCGTAGGAATCTTGGGGTCATCTTCAAATTATCCTGCTAGAGAAGAGTCTGGGGATCTGTGATAACCCTTCCAGGGGAAGTCGCCCTCATCAATACACAAGCCAGGGCTGAGATCAGTCGGGATAGTAAAACCTCACTTTTCAGGGGGTCCCAGGCCATACCCTAGCATCAGCTGTCTGCTGCACATCTTCTTGGCAAATCTCCTCGAGACACTTTTACTTCTAATCCTTAGGCTCAAACACCTGCGGAGCGGGAAGTACGACATTTCCGCGAAGTCCTCTTCACTTGAGTCCCAGGTCCCTCTGACAAAGCAGGAGTTTGTTGACCTTCTAGTCCTGGCACCAAATGTACCTGTTTACTCAGCGTTTGCCAGAGGGTGGGGAGAGAGGGTGGAGAAGAAGGAAGGGCTGTTTTGCAGTTGGTCAATGACATGCTTTGTTATAATTTCTCTTCATGTTGTGCAGGTGGCCAAGTGTCTCGGGTACAAGGTAGACAGATTTCTCCCCCTTGGTCTTCCCTGCATTCAGTCCGCAGCCAGTGGGTCACATTCAGAATAATAATAGGAATAATAAAGGTCACAGTTCCTGCTGTGGTAGGAAAGATTATCTTTAGAAAGAAACAAATAGTCTGGGAGGAGTTACATGGAGTTTAGAGAAACAAAACAGACACTGATTCGCCCTCATTCCCTGAGTTTCATTCCGTGTTATTCATCAATGCCTGTTTGATGGTTTCAAGTCTTGATGCATCTTCCGTTGTTCATCTTTTGGCCATGGATACTCTTGGATTATGCATCCAAACCAAGCATAGTTTTTCAAGCCACAAGACTTGTGGGGGTAATGGACTGGGTTTCTCTTACTAGTGTTGCAAGACACTTCAGAATCATAAGCCTATGGATTTTGTTTGTTTGTTTGTTTTATTTTGTTTTTTGAGATGGAGTCTTGCTCTGTCATGCAGGCTGGAGTGCAGTGGCACAATCTCAGCTCACTCAACCTCTGCCTCCCAGGTTCAGGCAATTCTCCTGCCTCAGCCTCCTGAGTAGCTGGCATTACAAGCGTGCACCATCATGCCCAGCTAATTTTTATATTTTTAGTAGAGATGGGGTTTCACCATGTTGGCCAGGCTGGTTTTGAACACCTGGCCTCAAGTGATCCACCTGCCTTGGCCTCCCAAAGTGGTGGGATTAGTTGGTCACTATGACTGGCCAAGCCGATGCATTTTAAATCACGAGGACATGAAAATCTCTGTCAAAATAAGAATGCTGAGTTGGAGAGTGGAGGCAAAAATGGCACTCTGGGTTTGTGTGGACACAAGAACCAAGAGAGGCCTCCTTGTAAAATGAAATGTGTCAGAGCAGACACTACATGGCCGGAGACCTAGTCCTCAGACCTCAGACTTCTTAGTGCTAAATGAGAAATTTGGCCTACACATTGTCTCCAAAGTCTTTTTTTAGCAGTAAAATGCTTTGATTCTATATGACACACAATTCTCCACACAGCCTGTGTAGCTATGTCATGACTTTACAACTTTCATAAGAGCCACTTTCAAATAAGTCATGAACATCTTACAGCAGGAAGAGATGACAGGTGACCAGCTTTCAAGTTTGGGTTGGTTTGCTAATTTTCACCAGAAAATCATCTCCTGAGGACAGAGATATTTAATAATGCAATGTCATTATGTCCTAAAAAAATTAAAAATTTAGAAGTATTATTTACCATTCTAGTTCTTGAGTTTTTATGTTCTGGGAACAAAATGACATTTTTGTTTTGTTTTGAGAGAGATGAAAACAGTCAAGGCATTCTGACTTTGTTCTCAGTAGCTATCTCATTAGTAATGTTGAATGCGATAAAAGCAGTTTCCTTGGTAAGAAATGAATATATAGTTTCAACCACAATATGTCTTCACAGATAAAATGATTCCTATCTGTATTAATAAGAACATTTTCTGGGCCTCTCTGTGAATGTGATCTTCACAGAGTAACATGTTCCCACTTTGTCCTGAGGACCAGATCCAAGAAATGTTCTCCACAAGTGCAGGTGAGATTTGACTTGGTTCTGTAAGACATTTCTGGGTAGGAATAGTTACTAAACACCGAAATGGCTGAAATGAGGGGGAACGACGTTTCCTCTCAGGAGATCTTGATAAAGGAAGCATCGCCTCTCTCAGATATGTCTTAGATTGGCCCTGTCTGGCAGCCAGAGAACTGGTTAGATCACCTATCAAAGTGTTACCAATGATGTTGATTTTCTGTGAAAGAGCTTCTATTCGGTATTTCTGAGAAGTCTGACAACCCATTTCCATTTTTAAAGAGGATAAACTTTTGAAACGCAGTGGCACTCACAGGCAAAATTTGAAATGCTACCCTCAGGGACCACCATGTTCGCAATGCTGAGGCAGGGGCCTTTTGCACCTGGAATACTAGGCTTCCCTCTTATGGTGAAGCCCCTGAGTTGTTTTCCTGATGGGCTTGATAGTGCAATGGTGATTTGCTACCCCAGGAAATCCAGTCCTTAACCCCTGAGATCACAAGAGCCTTCTCTGTTTGCTCAATGGAGTCTGGCCAGTCCTGGCTCTCTCTCACGCTGTGTGCAAGTTTGGATCTAGAACTCAAAGCCTGATTATTAGCTAATGCCTGAAACTCATTTTTGTGTCACCATGTAATATCAGGAGAATAGGAGGTCCCAGCTGCCCACTTTTCCTTTTCCCATCCTCAGGCCTTAGGGATACACCATTTATACGTGTGCGTATGTGTTTGACAACATGAAACATGAATTTCAGATCCCCTCTTCATAAGGGGAATGGAGGAGGAAGTTGAAGTGGATGAGAATCCAGGAACAGGGTTTAGCATTGGTGAGAGTGGCAAGATGATTCAGTCTTGGGTTTTTAATCAAGGGATCTTAGTAAAGAACAGCATATCCTTTGTTGGGCGGAATATAAAAATGCAAAACAGAAGCCAGTAGAGATTTAATAAACAGAGCAATCAGTAGGGCTTGGCAGGAAGATGTGCACACAATGGCTGCTTTAATCTTGTGGAGATGAGCTTTGGTGCAATGGTGAGTGTTGGTTTCCATTGACACTGACTTGAGTTGATTCAGGAGTCAATGAAGAACATTTTGGATCAATGTGGACGATTATTCACAAGCAGTAATCCCACAGTGTTCACTGTTTTCCAGGAACTTTTAAAACAGTAGAAAGTGTTATTCAGTGATAAAGCATTTTTTCCGTTTTCAAATGCTTTCAGAGGTTGGCCCACCTTATTCGGGTGAGGCATATAAGTGTGGTTAGTGTGGGTATTGAGGCTACCAAACAGTTGTAGATGTTTCCTTAAGACCAATCTTACCAGTCTTATTCCCCATCTTTATTTCTCCTACCTCCTGAACTGGGACTCAGAATGACTGGGCAAAGCATTGCGTGGCCTTGGGCAAGTTGTTTGATTTTGCTGACTCTCAGCTTACTCACCTGGAAGACGCTTTTTCTACCCAGCTCTTGGAACTGTTATGAGAATGAATGGGAAAGTGCATAAAAATTGGAAATACTAGGTACAAGCAAAGAATATGTTTTCTCCTGTTTTGGAGCTAGGTTTTTGTATACAATAAGTGTTTCCATCAGAAGCAATTGACACCAATGCAGAGCCATCAACAGGAGGAGAATTTGCATTTGCACAACTCCTTGAAGGATGAAGAAAGAGGCTTCAGGAGGCAGAGCAGCCTTATGGGCAGAGAGTTCAGTGGAGGAATCAAGTCAGTCTGTTGTGGAGGAGGCCTTGAATAGGCTACTTTGTCTCCTCAAGGCCAACAAGAATCACACCTGTTTTTTTGAGATTGCAAGAGGAAATGGAAGAAAAATTATCTTGACCTTGTCTAAACAACAGTGTCAAGGGGTACTATTTCACTTTTAATGCTCACTGTCTGTCCCAGATACTGTTTGTCCCTGAAAAACCTCCTCAGGAAGAGCCCCTCGATCTGGGAGCCTGGAAGGAGGTTCTCTTTGAGTGCAGTTTGCTTCTGAAGCCATAGCCAAGCACACGGGACCCATTTCCATATCTAGTCTGATTGACTTCTTCTAGTTGAAAATGCGTGTGAAGGGCCTTGCAAGGCATAAGCCATATTTCTGCCTTCCTTGCTTTTAGCTCTTCCCCATTGTCTCATCTAGATTGTGAGTCACTGTTAAAAATGACCATAAATCTTTAGAGAAAGCAAGTATTAGGTTGGTGCAAAAGGAATTGCAGTTTTTGCCATGAAAAGAGATGGCAAAACCAACAATGCCTTTTGCACCAACCTAATATTACAAAGCAGCTGGGATTACAAGAGAGAACACAGGAAAGCAAGGTGTAACACATGTGTTCATTATGTTGATGGTTATCTCGTTAGTCACTAACTTTCTCAATTAATTGAGAAACTTTTTAAAGAACCAGAAGAGAGATGGGCATGACTAAGAGAAAATGTTTAAGACCAAAGAACAGCAACCCTCCTTTTAAATCACTTACTTACCATTGAGAGCTACACTACTCACCTCCCAGAAACGGCTTTTGTGTCCAGGAGCTCCAGGCCCTGAAGGATGCTGCTTTACTTATGAAACAAGAGTGGCAGACTTCTCATGGGCTGATGTGCCAAGAATGGCTGAGGTTGGGTCTCAGTGGATGGCAGAGCTTGCAGGGAAGGCAGCAGCTAAAACACTGGAAATCTGGCTCAACACAAAAGTGAAGAATGGCTATTACATGAAATGCATTGGGTGTCAGTGTCAAGAATGCCAAGGTCTTAATTTTTACATTGTCATCTCCTAAAGACAACCATGGGGGCTGGCCTGTCAACATCTCTGCACGTCAATATTCCATATTTGCCCTTTCCCTTTGAGGATATGGAACCAATCCTGGTAATTCTCCCCACTTGAGCATGCCTGAGGACGGATATCTCTTCATATACTCAGTCATGGGTGAAGATTCCATTCTTGAGGGAAACCCATCCTTGGAGATGCCAAAGATCAAGACAAAGGGACAATATTTTGATCTATTTTAGAGGCAGCGGAAGGACATGTTGGCTATATCTGGTCCCAGGATCATCTTTCTTGGGGCATTGGCCATGGAGCCAACACTGGGTTCTGTGGAGCCTGCAACTTTAGCTTCCTAAAAAAATCCTTCAGGACTTGGAGCACAGGGACAGCATCTTGACTTAGATCAGGCTCTGAGTCCATATTAGAATCTGGTCTGGCCTCCTTCAAGGGAATCTCCTGCCCCTGTGAATTTCCTGAGTCCTGGCCTCAGTTTTCTCCTCTTTACTGAGCTTTTTCCTGGCCCATCACTTGGGGCTGATCTCTGTGAGTTCAAGATTTGAAAAGTGGTTGTTGTTCTGACTGGTGCCTTTGCTGCCTAAGATTTCATGAAGATGATAGCACTGCAGATGATGAAGGAAGGGTACTTTAGACCTTTTGTGCTCAGATAACGTTGGAGATAAAGGCGACATTAGCAATCATACAAGACAAATTTCAGCTGAAGAAGCCCAGAGAGCTTAAATCACTTGCCCTAGGTCCCTCGGCCACATACGGCAATGCTGGAACTAGTATCCAAACCTTGTGATTCATAGTTGACAACGATCCATGCGTGGTTGGGGTTCTCGAAATGTGGTCCTAGGACCAGCAGCATCATGTCATCTGGGAACGCATTAGAAATGCAAATTATTAAGCCCCATCCAGATCTACTGAGTCAGAAGCTCTGCAATCTGTGTTTTAATCAGCCCTCTAGGGAATTCAAATACTTGCTACGGTTTGAGAAACAGTGTTCTGTGCTGTGCTAAATTAAACCTTTTGAGGGACAATTCAGTATTTTTAATCATTTGTAGAAGAGTTGAATGCTGAACAATGATTTCTATCACACTTGATTCTTTTATTCATTTCTACACTTAATCTCGAATGCCTATTCCCATATTAGGCACCATATGGATCAGAAGGACATATTGAACAAAGATCCTTCCTTCAATGAGCTGATAGGAGTCACGACATAGACCAAGGAGGCTTTGTTACTGAGAAGTAAAGCAAAATATGATGGAATTTTGGAATGATGCAGACACCAAGGGCAATATGAGTTTGGTAATGCTTTGGGCTATAGAGATGAGGTTGGGAATATCAACAGGAGAAGAGAATTAGCATCCAGGTGGTAGAAATGGGCCTAGTGAGTTGTAGAAAGAATAAGGAGATTTGTCAGGTTAGAGGAGAGGCCTTGTGCTCTCTTAGGAGATTTATGAGAAGTTCTGAGAGTGAATTTCTCCCTGAATTATGAGGACCCCAAAGGTACTTGCCTCAGTGACTGAAGAGAATGGGTGGTTGGCCATAGATCCACCACTCAGTAATTGACTCTGGAAGCATCTGTCTGGTAGGGACAGCAAGAGGAAATATTTTCAGACTTTACTCTGGTACAAGCCTCAAGCAATTTGTCATGACTCAGGTGGTTGGGAAGCAAGTGTGCTCTCGGGACAACTTGACATGTCACTCAGCAGCCTCCTGGGGCCAACCTGTTCTTTTAAAGGAAGGGTTTTGTGTTGACTCTGAACTTGGAAGAGTCCAAAAACAGCAAGTGACAACAGAAGGTTGAGTCATGAGTGCATACCGCATCCAGGCCAGCCTTCGCTTCCAAGCACGAAGTAGACCATGGAGTTGGGTTGACGTTTTCACAGTGTAACCATAAATTCTCTGTGACCCATTTCCACTGCCTGTATCATTTTATAGACCTGTATAGCGGCATGGAAATTAAATTGGTATTCATTCTAAGGTGACACCAGATCCCCAAAGGCCTAGATTGCCCGAGAAAAGCATCTATGGAGCATCCAACTCCAGTGTATTTTATCGTGTTTAAATTTCTGAAACATAACGCACTTGTGATATATGTGACAAATATAGTTATCAGCATTTTTTCTTAATCAGGAAGCTTTGTTTTCAACCATGATGGATAAGAGAGAGCTTACTGCATTTATAACTACATGTTATTTTTAATAATAATCCTAGCTAGCATTGATTTACTATGGTTGCAGGCCCTCTACGGCTGCTTCAAATTCATTGTCTGTGTCATGCCCACAATTATCCTCCTACGAAGGAGGCATTATTGTTGTCTCCGCCTTACAGGTGAGTAAACTGAATCACAAAGAAGACAAATAATATCTTCGAAGCCACGCAGCAAATAAGCTGTGAAGACTGGATTATACATACACATGTGCGCACACACACACACACACACACCACTCAGGATCATGGTGGAAGATGGAATAGTATGTTGGAAAAAGGTAAGGATTTCAAGTTAACATCTAGTAACTGACAGACTGAACAAGTAGGGGAAGCCACTTTTAAACCCTAGAATACTGGTTGCCTAATCAATAACACAGAAGCCCTTACTCATAGGTTAATTTTGAAGAATGAATGAGATAATATGTTGAAAAGTTTTGTTCTATAAACTAACCTCCCCAACAGCCATATCTAGAAATTGGATTTTTACTGGGAGGTCATGAATATAGGCTCAACCTCGGAATTTTCTGCTCCGACTCCCTTTTCCCAACTCAAATGGGTTGATTATTTTCCTAACCCATCAGTGCTTGGTTGATGATACGTAGTCATCTGTCTGGCCAGGTAACCTGGTAACTCAATTAACCAGCAGTTTGACCTGGAACTTTGTCGAGTGCCAGGTATGGTGATGCAGACTTGGACCTGCTCAGGGCTCTGACAGATGGACACCAGCATCCCTGAAAATAAAGGTGTCTTGTCTTTGGGTCTGTGTATTTGGTTACCTAGTTGCTTCTCTGCTCTGTGGAAGTCACATTTTCCTCTGTTTCTTCAACAGTCCCTGCACCCGGTGGGTCCTGGCCCTGGGGGCATAGCATGGCTTCACATCCTTGCTTTTTCCAGCATCTGGCATCTCAGGAAGCCACTGACTCACCCCCTTGGCCCCATCCCGCCCCTACTGCCCTGCACTCATTGGCTTCTAGCTTTTGATGAATTCAGGGAAATAAGGGTTCCTGTGAGCCCATGTTTTTCAAGAGCTCATAGTTTATGCCTGGAATATGTATTTGCACTCCAGCTTTCTAAAATGAGCAGAACTTTGAAAATACCCTTTAGTGGCTCCTATCTGAATTCCAAATGTCTCCCTGAGTTTGCTTTAGAGCCAGAAGGGAGAATTCTTGAATTAACAATGATCTCCCAATGAAATCCCCCTATGGAGTTTGAAATGTAGCCATTACGACAAACAGGCTTTTACCTTTTATTGTGGTGAAATACACGTAGCATGAAAGTTACCATTATTGACATTTAGTCCATCCACAATGTTGTGCAACCTTCACCACTGCCTGCTTCCACAACATTTTCATCACCCCTAAAGGAAACTCTGCATCCAATAAACAGTCCCTCTCCATTCCTCCCTCCTCCCGGACTCTGGCAACCACTCATCTGCCTTTTGTCTTTAGAGATTTGCCTATTCTGGATATTTTCATGTAAGGCAGATCGGTTTGTTCATTGAAAATTTTCAACACGCTAGACATTCACATTGCTTCAAAATCTAAAAGTCTAAAAGGGTTTCCTTTCTTTTGCTTCTCCCCCATCGGCCTGGGCTCCCTTCCCACATGATTTCTCTGTTTGTGGAGGCATATGTATTCTAGAATATGTCTATCCCAATACAAACAAATATGACACACGCTCTTATCTACCCCTTTTATTACATGAAAGGTAACATTCTATACACAATATTCTGTACCTTGTTTCTCAGCCACCTTACAAAAATGTCCTGGAACTTCTGTCCCCATCAGTACACAGAGAGCTTCCTCATTCCTTTTCATAGCCGCATAGTAGTTGTTTGAATCTAGCATGCTTTATTTAACTAATCCTTTCTTGATGGACATCTAGGTTTGTTTCCAAGTATTTGCCATCACCAGCAAAGCTGCCATGAATTATCTCACACACATGTCATCTTAAAAGTGTCTCAGCAACACAAATTCCCAGAAGATGAATGACTGGGTCAGAGGGCATGTGGATTTGTAGTTTTGTTCATGATCACTCCCTTTCTTTCTGCAGGGGTTGTGCCAGTTCACACGCTCACTGGCAGTACACGAGAGTCCCACAGCCTCCACCAAAGAGTGTGTTATCCAACTCTGCATTTTTCTCCTAATCTCAGCGTAATCAAATTCGAATATCTATTCCTATGTTTAAGAAAGAGGATTTAAGGAATTCTGGTTTTGTCTCCTAAAAGGAAAAAAAAATGCATCTGGCACCTCCGTGTTACCTGTTTACATTTAAGGATAAATGAAAAACACAGTCATTCCCAGTAATGTCCACAAAATCAGTGACTTGCTGAACTCCACACACCTTTCCCTACCTGGAAAGAAGCCTCTGTGGGGGGCCTCTGTTTCCCGGGGTATCTCGCTTCCCATCCTCCTAGGGACAGACTGTGAGATCCCACCCCTCCACACTCCCTACTGTTGACTCTGCACCCCACAGTCAGCTCCCCTCTGAGTGCCCAGCCTGGGCTCCGGTGGTTTATTTTAAAGCATGATGAGCCCTCTAATTATGGAGATAAAAGCTGCCTGCGATGCAGAGCAGGGCTTGGGTTGAAAGGTCTTTTTTTTGGCTCTCTTTTTTTTTGTCCAGCACTCCCTTCCAGTCTTTTAAAGGGCTCAGTTCAAACTTGTCTATGAAATGGGCCGTGTTACCCTCCACTAAGCATCTTCCAGTGCTAGCCTTTCAGATTCCATCAGCAACACATTGGCTATGGACATGCAAGTCATGAGGACAAGGTCAGCAGCATACGCCTGCCCACTGCTCCCCAGAGGAAGGAACTCCAGTGTCCGGGATCTGAGGGATCTGTGCTTCCAGCTTGGCAGGCTCTCCCAGCAGAGAGCAACCACCTTTAAACTTCTACTTGTCCCTACTTTCCATCCTTCTCCCTTCTCTTCCCTCCCTACATTGTCCTGGTAGCTTACCATTCCCAATCCTGCTCCCCTCAAGCCCATTAGCTTTCAGGCCATCCAGAGATCGGTTCCTTTCATGGTCCTCCTTTTCCCATTGCCTTTCACATCAGAGACCTTTTCTCTCTTTGAGCAGACCCATTTCCTTCTGTGATTCCTGCTTGGATAGAAGGGACTCTGACATGTGGTGTGGGGAGTTCAGGAGGATGGCGGGCACTGAGCCATTACCAAGTTTGCACTTGTTGCCTTCTGGCCAAGGACCCAGAGTGCTCATTCAAAGGAACAATTTTTAAATAAGCCACTGACACCAGTGTCTGGTCTAAGGGAAGAGCAAGGGAGAATAGGGGAGATCTGGAGGGAACCAGGTGTTCCTCCAGCCAGGGAGGCTGTAGAATCCTTGTCATGGACTCCTTTCTGTCACCTCCACCAACTGAGTGAGTAGCTTAGACTGGAGGTCCCTCACCATGCCTGTGGGACCCAGTGTCACCTGAAGGCAGGGGTTCTGCATAACAGGCCACCAGGCTATCAGCTGAGCAATCTTGGACTAGCCACAAAATCTCTGACTGTCAAGGCCTCCACCTGCATAACAGGGATTAACAAAAGTATCTGCGATGGCCAGTGTTTGGATACAGTAGCGCCCAGGAAGGTAGTGCTCCAGAAGTGCCTGCTAAAAAGAGCTTGATGCATATCACTTGTAAAAGTAGTGTTTAACACAACTTGGTGGGTTATCAGGCCACCACAAATGCCACCACTTTTGCACACTCACGTACCCTCAGGTACTGCTATACTGGGACCACCCCCGAGACATACTACATGCTTGATTGTGGTGGTCTTTGAAGGGAAGTTGTTTTCAGAGCAGTGGCTCTTAAAGGTTCTCCCCCAAAACGTGCACACATGCCCGAACACACATGGACCCCCTCACTGAGGTGGGAGGATGGCTTGAGCCCAGGAGGTCAAGGCTGCATTGAGCTATGATCTCCCCACTGCACTCCAGCTGGGCAACAGAGCAAGACACTATATCTAAAAAATACAAATAGAGAGAAATCTCAAAAAAAGAGGGAATACCCAAAGACGAATGGATAAATTGTGTGCCAGGCATTTAATGCATTATCTCTTGTGTTCTTCACTCAAACCTTCTGAGGACTCTTGACCCCACTTTGCAGATGGGAAGTCTGGGAATTTATCTGAAGGTCCAAGGCTGGTGAGCATCCAAACAAAGACACAAACTCAGGTCTGTGGGATGCTCAGTTTTCCACTGTGCCTGTCACTCCTGCTGCTCCCTTTGTATCTGATCAGGCCAAGTTCTATGCAGCAGGCTCAACACAGACCCAGGAACACCGGCTACCCCAGGAGAGGAGTCACCAGGACGGGAGAGCTGTTTCTACTTTCACCTGCTTCTCGTTCACCTGCTTCTTGCCTTGCAAGTGTCCAGACATGCAGATTGCGGAGGGGACCTCCTGGCCTATCCTCTAGGGTATCTTGCTCTGCCTGCTGTCGTCTTCTAATACCCAAAAATGTGTTGCATTCCCCCAAAGCTCACACTCTCCCTGCAAACCCTGAGCCAAGCCTATTGTTATTGTATATATTTTACTAAATCAATCTTTTAAAATTCTACTTAACATAGGCATCCAGCCTCATGGTGGCCATCTTTTAGAGGAGGAAAAAATGTTCAGAAAAGTCAAGTTCCTTGTGCAATGGGGATTAGACACAGGGGACACGACCAAGAGAACTCTGAGTCCCTCCGCATATCCATGCTGCGTGTTGACCTGCTCACAAGAGTCCCCTGTGTCAGGAGCTGCCTGGCAGTGGGGGCATAAGCCTTTCCCTTAGAGGGAAACATGAGGTTGGGCAACAAGGGTAGCCCTCAAAGTGGCACCTTGAGACTCCAGGACGCTGGACATTGGAAATGAGGCACACCCCGGAGGCGCATTGTCAGCTAAAGCCAAACACCGTTAGCTTCTTAAGGGGATGTGGGATCCATCTAAGGTATCACATCACTGCTCATCCACCCTGGGGTCTGCAGCTGGAGAGGGTTCCCCCAGGAGAGGCTGGAGTGGGGAGTTCTCTGCCCTGGGAAGCAGGTCTCCTGGCTCTTCCCTGGAGTGATCTCTTCTTTTCTGATGTCAAATCCTGACCTAAAGAGAGGCATCTTCCTTCTTATGGCATGGCCATGTCTCCTGTGTTCCTTCCTCAAGACAAATCCTCTTCCATGATGCCTTCCCCTCTGAGCCCTGCCTAACCCAACAGTGCAAATATTTCCACATCCCCTACCCCCAGCATGGCTGAGCACATCGCAAATGTTCCGCCAGCGAATGAACACCTGCCTGGAGCTGTTCATGGTGTCTGCGTCCTGCCTCCGGTACAGAGGACCTCAAATCCATGATAACCTCACCTGGTGCCCCCAGGGAAGGCTGGCAGAGGCCCTGATGATTCCCAGCAAGACCAAGCACTGCTGCCCAGGGTCAGCCATGGTCACTTCTCTGCAGCTGTCCTCCGGGCACAATCTCCAAATATTTCTAGCCATTCAGACTTTCACCATAATCAGAATTAATGCATGTAGAACCAAAGAGCCAGAGACATGAGTTCAAACCCGCCCCACCATTTACACTGAGAGCTTAGTCACTCAACTTCCTGTGCCTCAGCTTCCTCACCTGTAAAAAGAACACAACAGTAGCAGTGCCGTTGAGCCGCTATGCAGTGGATGAGCTTCGGTATGAAAGGTGAGTGAATAGCATCTGGATGTGGTGGTGTCAACCTTCCCCTGGGGTGGTGGTGGCTGATCTGTGGCACCCCCCCCATGACAATGTCTTTGCCATGGCAATTGATGCTGTTAAATCAGGCCCTGGGTTTCTCTTGGATTGACTTATTTCCATTTTCAATTGAAAATTAAATGTGGATAGACTTCAGCCTGACTCGGTCTGCTCCCTGGACCTTGGCCAGTGATTTCTGAGTAACTGCAGACAGGGTGCGGTCACTCGGATTTGGTTATTGGATTTTTTTTTCCCCCTGTGGTTTTGGGCAGGTTGCTCCATGACGGGCAGCTGTATCGTCTTCGAACTGGACTTTCCGGGAGAGCCTTTGGGTCACTCTGGGCGTCAGCTGGAAAGGGCTGCTCTTGGAGCAAACTCATTGGCCTGCAGGAGGAGCTGCCTTCTTGACCTGTCACCCTGAAGCCAACCAAAGTCTGGGCAATGCCAGCTACAGTGACTGCCGCTCCATTTTCTAGGCAATTTGCATTGCTGTTTCTGTTTGTTAGGCCTTGACTGTTCCTTTGTTGTCATTCTGTGCTACCCTGGCCATAGGCCCTTTCCCCAGCCCCGCCATGGCATGCCCACCTGCGCTTGGGGAGGGGCGGAGGTGGGAGCCCCAGACAGCCATGACCCTGCCTGCTCCAGTGATCACTGCCATGAGGAGTTTCCCACTGGCTCAGGCTCGGTTAGTCGAGCTGGTGTGCCCCGCTCTTGGCTGTTGCCCAACTCTCCTAGAGTGTGCTAATTCTGACCCAGCTCTCCCAGGTGGAGAATGCTTTTCAAACATGTCCTTGGAAACCTCTGCAGACCCATTCCCAGCCCATTCTCCATGATTCTGGGCCTGGCCAGGTTGAAACTTCTGTAAATTAAAACTCAGGTAAAGAGAGTATAGCTTGGGCATACACGTTGCACATGCATATGTGTGTGTGTACATGTGTGTGCATGTATACGTGTGTGTGCATGTACGTGTGTGTGCGTTAGGGTTTTTTATTTTTAACATTTATATTTATTAAAAAATTTTTTTGAAACAGGGTCTTCTTCTGTCTCCCAGGCTGGAGTGCAGTGGTGTGATCATGGCTGGCTGCAGCCTCAAACTCCTGGGCTCAAGAAACCCTCCCCTCTCAGCCTCCCAAAGCACTGGGATTACAGTTTGGAGCCACTGCACCTGGCCTATTTAAAAATTTTGTCTAGAGCAAAAAGTCCCCAGACGTGCCAGTCCAGGGTACTAAATCACAAGAACACCATGGCCAAACAGGCTTGAAGATTCCAGGCTCCTCACTGGCAAACCCTACTTCCTGATCCTTAGTGGGTTGAGGTGACAACAGCCCCAGGGAGGAGGGGGTTGCATTGTGGCCATGGGGACTCTGAGTCTTGTCAATGGTGTGGAGATGACACCCTTTTAGGAGCACTTTGTGAGGCTTTGTGCCATGCTGGGCACTTGGTGTCAGAGGCAAATGGAGTCGATAGCTGTGCAAAAGAAGTTGCCAGACCATTTATCCCATTGGCACCGAGCCTAGAATTATAATCAGATCTTGACTTCTTCAAAGCCTTCTTGCTTTGGATTTTCCAAATCGAAAATAAATATTGAGGGCGATTACCTTTCCTTAGTTCTCTGATGTATGAAGGGGAGTTTTCATCTATTAATTCAAGAACACTCTCATTTCATTCGGAAGGTATTAGCCCATGGAACTTGTTAACTTAATATCAACACAGTCTGTCTAGGTTTTGACTGAAAAGAGAAAGGGGTTGTTATGCTCTAGGTTAATATTTTCCTCTCTTTAAGAAGTCTTGGGTATGCCAGACGCTCCTCGGACAAAAACAGCTGTTTTCTTCCCATTACTGAACGCATTGTTTGAGTTCACTTACTTGCTATACTCAGAATATCCTCCAGGAGGCAGCAAATCCCAATCTCTGGACGTGGCTCAGGCCTGCCCTGCCCATTGCTGAGCGGATTTGGAATTTGGGTCTGAGAGAGGAAGTGATTATTGGATGACAGGCTGCCTCCTAGGGGGCTTCTGTGGGCTTGCCATGAAAACACTTCTGGAAGAAAAGCAGAGCTTTTCCAAGAGTCTCTTCTGGAGAGCTGTGAACGTGATCAGACCTATTAATTACTTAACTGAGGTTCTGAACTTTGAAGATGAAAGTGCCAGTGTGGAGTTCTGTCCTTTCCAGCCTGGGGAGCGCCGTCAGGGCTCTCCTGAGCGTCTCTTTCAGCTTATCAAGCTCACTCGGGGACCGTCTCTGGTAAGTGCAGGCAACCCCACCCTGTGGGCCGGGGAGGTGTCTTGCAGTTGAATCCACTTGCAGACACTTCCTTGTTCTCAAGCCACACCACGCTGCCCTCAGAGTCCCAGCTAGCGGCTCAATCACACTGGTGCGTGCCTCTCACCCGCTCTGACGTCGTCATGGGGTCCCCCAGGTGCCAGTTCATGCAAGGCCCTGTGCCTCACTGTGCTAAACTGGCACGGTGGGGCCGGGAACAGAGGCTCGCACCTGTAATCCCAGCACTTTGGGAGGCCAAGGCAGGTGGATCACTTGAGGTCAGGAGTTCGAGACCAGCCTGACCAACGTGGGAAAACCCGACTCTACTGAAAATACAAAAATCAGTTGGGCGTGATGTCGTGCGCCTGTAATCCCAGCTACTCGGGAGGCTAAGGCAGGAGAATCGCTTGAACCTGGGAGGCGGACGTTGTGGTGAGCCAAGATCGTGCCACTGTACTCCGGCCTGGGTGACAGAGCGA
The DNA here is from genome assembly GCF_001698545.2 of Rhinopithecus bieti. Lineage (NCBI taxonomy): Eukaryota > Metazoa > Chordata > Mammalia > Primates > Cercopithecidae > Rhinopithecus > Rhinopithecus bieti. The sequence continues at coordinate 4,118,804 of NW_016807866.1, forward strand.
GACACCGTCTCAAAAATAATAAATAAGTAAATAAATAAACAAACCGCTACACTGCCCTAGTGGCTTTGTGGCTCTGGCTGGGGGCAAAGGGTGGGTTGCATAACTGAGCAGCACCTGCAAGCATGATACCAACACTGCCCAAGGCCTGGCAGAGTCTACAGCTGGTCCTTAGCCATGAAACTGGGGGTGAGGGGATGGGGACTGGCAGGGGGACAAGTCACCTGCACAAATGGAACAAAGACACAGGAGATCATGACAGCAAATGGAACGTAGAGTTGATGCGTTCATTTACAACGAACTTTCACACCCTGCATTATCTCACCTGAGCCACATGAAGAGCCTATGAGGTGGAAGGAGTAGATAGGAGAGGCACAGAACAGGGGAAGGAAGGAGCGGGGTTGGGAGTGAGGTCCAGGAGGGCAGAGCAGGTCCCTGGACAGGAAGAAAGCCCAACTGCCTCCCTCCCTCCTGTCTGCCCTCCTGCCTGCCCTTTTTCCAATAAGATGGAAATGCTGAAGGGGTTAAAAAGGCAGCATTCTAAAAGCTGAGATCCTAAAACTGTGACCTCCCCTGCAATCTTAGCCTTCGTGTCAACAGCATTGAAAATGAACCCTGGTCAGGCACAGTGGCTCACGCCTATGATCCCAGCACTTTAGGAGGCTGAGGCGAGTGGCTCACCTGAGGTCAGGAGTTCAAGGCCAGCCTGGCCAACATGGCGAAACTCCGTCTCTACTTAAACAAAAAAAAAAATTAGCCCAGGATGGTGGTGGATGCCTGCAATCCCAGCTACTCAGGAGGCTGAGGCAGGAGAAACCCTTAAACCCAGGAGGCAGAGGTTGCAGTGAGCTGAGATTGTGCCACTGCACTTTAGCCTGGGCAACCAGTGTGAAACTCTGTCTCAAAAAAAAAAAGTAAGAAGAAAATGAATCCCTGGGAAAGCAGGCCTTGACCACTCTGCTGCTCTTAGGGAGGTCATTCTTGGAGATGTCGTGAATAGATCTCCTTTGCATCTAGGTGGAAGAGCATCAGGAACATTATTAAGAAACTGAAATTTCTAGATTCATTGGAAAAGGCTTTGAGGGAGAAGGGAAAGGGAAACCCCTAATTCCACTGCCCTGAAAGCAGTGTGTTTTCCTCTCCCACACCCAGGCCGTGTGTCCTTCTGTCCACGTGGCCCAGCCACATTTGTAGCCCATAGCCTGATGGATGGAGCTCTGATGAGTCACTTTTATGTCTGTTTTTTTTTTTTTTTTTTTTTTTTTTTTTTTTTGTTGTTGTTGTTGTTGTTGTTGTTGTTGTTGAGACAGTCTCACTCTGTCACCCAGGCTGGAGTGCAGTGGCACTATCTTGGCTCACTGCAACCTCTCCTTCCTGGGTTCAAGTGATTCTCTTGCCACAGCCTCCCAAGTAACTGGGATTACAGGCATGTGCCACCATGTCTGGCTGACTTTTGTATTTTTAGTAGCAGCGGGGTTTCGCAATGTTGGCCTGGCTCGTCTCGAACTCCTGATCTCAGGTTATCCGTGCTCCCCTCGGCCTCCCAAAGTGCTAGGATTACAGGTGTGAGCCACTGTGCCTGGCTGACATCTCATTACTATTTTTTCTTTTTAATTTTACCTTTTGCGAAGACACAACTTACGAAAATGCACTCATGTTAAGTGCACAACTCAATGAATTTTTGTGTATAGAGATGCCCACGTAACCACTACCCAGATCAAGGTACAAAACATTTCCACCACTCCAGAAGGCTCTCTGTACCCTCTCCCAGCTAATGTCCCCTGATGGCGAGTAATCTCTATTCTAGCCTTTTTCACTTTGAAACAGTCTTGCCTGTTTCTGACCCTCATATAAGTGGAAATGTACAATACCTACTGTTTTGTGTCTGGCTTCTTTTGCTCTGCGTGATGTCTGTGAGATTCTCCTGTGTTGGTGTGTATTGGTAGTTTTCTCATTCTCATCGCTGTGTATACCTCACTGCATGGATAAACCATTCCTCTGTGGAAAGATATTTGGGTTATCTCAGTGTGGAGCTATTAATGCACATTCTTGTAATGTCATTTGGTAGACATGAACACCCACACCCAAGGAATATGTGCCTAGGAGTGGAAGGGTTGAGTCAGATTGCATATTTAGTTTTTGTAGATACTTCCAAATCTTTTGTCTAAGTGGTTGTATCAGTTTACACTCCCACCAGAAGTGCGTGTGAGTTCCAGTAGCTCCACATCCTTGCCAACACGTTGTATTGGTAGTCCTCTAAATTTCACATATTCTGTTTGGTTTTGTGTGTGTGTGTGTGTTGTTATTTTGTATTTTTATTATTACAGGCCAGATTGATCATTTTTGTTCCATGTGCATTGACTATTTGGGCTTCTTTGTTTTTGACTTGCTTGTTTCAGAAGCTTTCTGTCCTTCTTTTGTATTGGGGTGATTCTATTTCTCATTGATTTTAGGAGTTCTTTGTCTATTATTACAATACTTGGTTATACGTGATGCCAATGTACCTGCGCTTTTGTTTAGAGAACGCAGTGCTGAATGCTCACAAGTACTGAAGTCTTCCTACAGGTGAAGTATTACACTAAGGGTTTTGTATAAAATCTCATTGATCCTTATACTTTACAGAAGAAACTAAGATAAAGAGGGGTTAAAGAACCTGGCTAATGTCACACCATTAATAGTTGCCGGGATGGGATTCTCACCCACAAAGTTGGACACCAGACCTGAAACTTTCAGCCATTATGGTGAATCATCTTGTGAATTTTTGACTGGGCCACTTATTGTCAAGGCTGCTGGCATGAATTGTGGAGTCTTCTTTTACAATTACTTCTGGAGTGATGATTTCATTCTGTTATGTGGCTGACTTCTGTTTAAAGGAGATGTTTTGTGTGCTCTTTGTGATTTTATTGGAAGAGAACACAGTGTGGCCGAGATTTCTGATGCCACCAGGAAACATGCAGCAGAGACCCCAGGATGGTTACCCACCAGTCCTCAGCTGGACTCATGTCTGGGCTGTGTCTCCAGCCTTGCCTCATCACCTCTCTGCTGGCCCCCTCAGCCCTCACCAGACTGTGCTGTGTGCTGTCTCCTGCCCGTGGCTCGGGTCTGGGAGGCTTCTGTAGCTCAGCCCTATAAGTCAGAGCTAAACTGTAACTGGAGACAGGGGTCTAGTTAATTCTTTAGTATTATCCTCCTCCCATGCTTAAGCCACCTATACTCCCACTTTTGAAATACGATCTCTGAACTAATAGTAATAGCTAACACTGCTCTGTTTATTATCAATACTTTACACACAGCATGATATGGTTTGGCTGTGTCTCCACCCACATCTCATCTTGAATTGTAGCTCTCATAATTCCCTCCTGTTGTGGGATGGACCCAGTGGGAGATAATTGAATCATGGGAGCAGTTTCATCCATACTGTTCTCATGGTAGTTAATACGTCTCACAAGATCTGATGGCTTTATAAGGGGAAACCCCTTCCATTTGGCTCTCTTTCTCTTCTCTTGTCTGCCACCATGTGAGACGTGCCTTTCGCCTTCCACCATGATTGTGACTTCTTTCTTTTGTAAATTGCCCAGTCTCGGGTATGTCTTTATCAGCAGCGTGAAAATAGACTAATACAGAACACGTACAAGTAGGCCATTTAATCGTCAAACAACCTTAGGAGGAAGAAAGATAAAATATCTTGCCCAAGGCCCCACAGCTAGGGGTGGAGCCAGGGTTCAAACTCAGCCAGGCTGGCTCCTGACTTTTCACCAGGCTGTGTTTCCCTGAGAGAGAGTGCGAGGCCAGCGGCCCAGGCCCATGTGGTGGTCCTGCAGCCGTGGCTATGGTAGCAAGTTCTTAGGGTTATCTAAGGCATTGCATCTTTTTTCTTTTTGTTGGGAGAAGGGGATGTGATTGTGTGAGCCTGTTTCCCCTTATATTCACATCAGTGTCTCACACTTCACTTGCGATAAGTGAGTATTCCCATTGGGTGAGTTTCCCAAGGCTGTCATAACAAATCACCATTAACTGGGAGGCTTAAAACAACAGACATGTGTCGTTTCATAGTTCTGGAGGCTGGAAGTCCAAAACCAAGGCCTTAACAGCATTGGTTCTTTTGGCGGCTCTGAGGGAGCGTCTGTTCCATGTCTCTTTCCCAGCCTCTGGTGGTGGCTGGCAGCCCCCGGCGTTGCTTGGCTTAGTGACGCATCCCTTCAGTCTCTGCCTCCATCTTCACCTTGACTTCTCACTGTGTCTCAAATATCCCTCTGCTTTCTCATACAAGACACCGGTCCCTGGATTTAAGATCCACCCGCAGTCCAGGATGATCTCACGCCTAGATCCTTAACTTAATTACAAACGCAAAGACCCTAGGTCTAAATAAGGCCACATGCACAGGCATGGAGGGCAGGACTTGGACATAACTCTGGAGGACACGATTCGTCCACTGCCCCCGTCTTCTCTGGATTTTCATCCAGAAGCAGGGCACCTACTTGCTGAGGTGCAAGCAATGTGCAAGCTGGCCCACCTGGCCCTCCCTCAAGGCACGAAGGACACCTTTATGTTTCACGCTTTCAGGCACTGAGAAGCAGGAAGCACTCCCTCACCACCCCCATCCCCCGCCACCTTGTTTTCCTTTTCCTTTTCCTTGCGACACCCCTCCTACCACATCCCGCACCGGATTCTCCTCTGTGCGTTGGTGTTGGTGTGTCAGCTTCTTTATAAACTGTGATCAGTGACTCCTGCCAGGTGAGCATTATGAAGAGACAGCAGCAATTTGAGCAAACGCATGTCTAATTTGTTGATATTGTTTAGCAAGATGAAATGACTGGAACAAGGGGTATGTTTCTGAATGTGTCTTGAGCTATTTAACATAAGGAGCAGATCTCTAATGGCTGGGAATAAGTTACCACACACCTGGAAAAAAGAATCTGTGTTTTCCTTTTGCCTGTCATGAATGAATGAAGAGGCTAGAATAAGTCTCCCACATGGTCTCCTTCATCAGATCCAAATTTGGGTTTTTATTCTTTGCAGTTATTCCAGACTCTGAATAAAAATGTCTTCTGTAGGTCAGTAAGTCTTATATGAACCACAGGTGTTACGCTTATTGATGCATGGTGGTATGAAATGAAAATAGTTCTCTTTAGAATGTGGTATTTAAAATTGCAGCAGTCTTTCAATTAAAAGTTCAAAAATCCAAAAGAAATTGGGAGGAGACACAGAACAGGGGAGGTTAGGAAAATAAAATTTTGGCAACACACTCATCACACAGACACAGACACACACACACACACACACTCCTGGCACCTGGGAATTGCAGGGGCTGACACCTGGAGCTGAGAGATGGGCTACTGAACTCCCTGGCAATGTTAGAATTCTTGTCTCTGATTCTACAGACCCTGTGGGGCTTACCTTCTTTGCAGGGAGGCTGGTGGCCACTCATCCTGTTCCTGCTATCACCACCCAAATTTAAGGCCCCCACCACGGTCTTGCAACTCTTCTAATTGCCTCCTCCTTGGGCCACTTCCTGCCCAACCCTCTCCCCTGAAACCAACCTTTCAAGTCACTTCTAGTTTCGTTTTAAAACATCCATGTGAAGACATCACTCCTCAAAACCTCTGAAAAACCTGCTATGGTAAAGAGTCAGTGTGACCCACCACATACACAAGTATGTGCAAATATACATGCTTCCATACATACATGTAGATGTATATATATGTGCACACACACACAGACACAAGATTCATGGAAGAATATTCACAATTCCTACGTGACACTCCCTCTGCTGTTTCCTGTTCCACTCCGCGCCATTCGATTTGCTTCCACTTGATTGGAATTCATGCCGCAGGTGCTTCACTACCTTCATCTCAAAACCCCTGAATGGGTTGTACCCACTTACTCAGCGAAAGCTGGAAATCCAAAGCCTGATTCTCAAAGTTCCCACCAACATGCCTCACCTCCCACTGCTGCCCCCACCATCTCCCCAGCTTCTTTTGGAGGTCGCGCTGCCCAACTCTCAGTGGTACCTAAAGCCCAGGGCCCTTTTCTGGCCATACCTTGTTTGGGTCCTTTCTGACCTCACCCTGCTTGTCATCCTAGGTCAGTTCAATCCCTGCCTCCTTCCTGAAGAGTCCTTGACCGAGATCCCCCTTCCTTGTTTTCTGCCTCATATATCAAGTATCTGGATTAGGAGGCTGGGCTCTGCTTTCAAAATGCTTAATTCATGAATAACCCATGCACCTAGGTTTATTTCCAGGTTCAGACCTTCAGGGGCATGCGTGGCCTGGACAGGGCCTTCATCCACACACGCTTAATGCTTCAGCAAGTTCCTGGTGCCCAGAACACCCAACCCTTCCAGCCCTGTGGCCCCCACCCTCGGGATAATGGGAATGTTTTTGTAGCAAGTTGGAACGAGAAATCAATTTTCCTGCTGAGGTAAACAGTGCTATATAGGTAGGTGGACCTGAAAAGGTGCTTTGAGAGCTGTGCTTTAAACACATTATGATGATGTTGGCTTTTACGAGCTGGCCAAGCAACCTGCCCTGTCGGAGACATTTTTATGGGGAAAGGTGTTACATTGTGTACAAGTGCTAAGCCACTGGCCTACAAACAACTTTTGGGGTGCTGTCTGTCCTCTGGTCAAATGCCTCCTGTGCTGCCTGTCTCACCACCTCTCCACATGGGTGTGTCTTATCTCCACAACTCAATGATTTCCCACTTGCTGCAGGGCTCAGCATGGCGCCTTATGCCGGCGAGACCTCTGTAACCAGGCTGGTGATGTCTCGTTCTCCCCATCTCTGGCTGCCTAGCGTCCTCGGCTCTGTCTTCATTGTGGTTTGTCCTGGAGTCAATGGGTCCCTGCCTGTTGCTTGGAAACCCTTAGGAATACTTACCAGGAAAGGGAGAAGAAGGAAGGTGATGAGGAAAGGGAAATAGAGAAGAGAAAAAAGGAAGAGGGATAGGAAAGGGGAAGAGAAAATGGGAACTAAGTAAGGATAAAGGAAGAGAAATGAAGAGAGAAGAAATGAAGAAAGACAAGAAAAGGAGGAGAAAAAAAGAAGAGAGAACAAAAAAGGGGAAAGATGAGTACAGGAAGAATAAAAAGAGGAGAAAACAGGAGGGAGAAAGGAAAATAAAGGGGGGGAAAGACCCACATTTCTACTACTCTGACCAGAAGCTGTTTCCCAGCAGAAAAGAGCAGAGAAGCCAAACCAGGTGAAGGTGTAGGAGTGAGAACTCAGTTTCTGGATTCCCAGGCTGGACAAAAAGGGACCGAGGAGAGAGGCTGAGAAGGCATATCTGGGGGGCAGGAAGCTGCACCCAGTGAACAGAGCCCACAGCTGCGGGAGCACTGGCCTGGGGTCCCTGTTTATAGGTCTGAGCTGAGTGTCCCCTCCGAGAGCTGTAGCAAGTTGGTGGTGGTCTGCAGGGCTGCGAATGTAAGGTAATTTTAGTCACTTAGCTATATTTGTTGCTTTCCCAAATCTAAAAGAGCCTTGATCTTTTCCCTTAGTGCTGGAGCCTCTGGAACTACAAGTCTTTGGCTCTGAGACAGGACAGACTGAGGTTTCTGACTCTGGCTGTGTGTTAGTACCACACCAGAAATCCTGATGGCCAGACCACAGCCCAGACCACGTAAATCAGAATCTTTGGGGGTGCCACCAGGCATTCATATCTTGTGAATCTCTCCAGGGTATTCTCGTGTGCATCCAAAGTCAAGGTCTGATGCTTTAGTGGTACATAGGGAGCAGATCCCAGGACCATATTGGGACATCCAGGGGGCCCTGCCTTTTACAGGTTGCATGCTGGGAAGCAGAGATGGGAAAAATGAGTCATGTGGGTTGATTTGAAGCCTAATGATTTGGGTCTTATATGGTGTACCAAGTATTAGTTAAGAGTGTTAAAATGTTTGTGATAAAATAAAGACACTTTTGGGGAGCATTTCTAACAAGAGCCCTACTCATGTCGACATTTGTAGGCTGGGTACATGGCTCACACCTGTAATCCCAGCACTTTGGGAGGCAGAGATAAGATGAGAATCGCATGATCCCAGGAATTCAAGAGCAGCCTGGAAAACATAGCAAGACCCCTTGTCTTTACAAAAAATAAAAGTTAGCCAGGTGTGGTAGTGCCTGTAGTCCCAGCTACTCAGGAGGCTGAGGCTGAAGGGTTGCTTGAGCCCAGAAGTTCAAGGCTGCAGCGAGCCATGATTGTGCCCTTGCATTCCAGCCTGGGTGACAGAGTGAGACCCTGTCTCTAAAACACCACTTGTGGATCCGTAATTGTCTTCAGCCTTCATCCTGCTGCTTCCCACAAGCCATGGGCAGTTCCCAACACTGCACGAGGATGTGGTGTTGATGGAACCAAGGATGATAATTCTGTCAACAGGCAGCACCCACAGAGGTGAGAAGTCCCAACGAGGTTCAAAGCTGGATTGGCAGCTACCAAGTGATTCAATACCTTGATGCCTCCACTGCCTTCCTGTCCTCCCAGGTTCAGTGGTCATACTGTCTCCTGGCTTCTCTGTTCTGTGTGGTTATTGGGAGATAAAATGATGAAAGTCATTTTCCAGGGAATGATGCTGTGAGCACACAGGTGTCTGTTGAATGAATGAACGAATTAATGAATGAACAAATGTGTGAATGTAACTTGTGTTAGCATTACCCTACACCATCCTCTCTGCCCAGAGGTGACAACAGCAAAATACTTCAGTCCACAGGCTGTTCTTTTTTTAGTGTAACTGTCAAAAAAAGTCCAGCTAAAAAATTCTACTTTGCTTGTAAAAATAAACAGAAACCTTATACCCCTGAGCCAAGTGGAAAATTTTGTCAGCAAAATTTGTAGGGACAGGAAGTTTTAAATTTATAAAGGCATTTAATAATTTTTCCAAAATTACTGAGAATAAATTTCAAATGTCTCACCACAAAAAAATGATGAATAAGTGAGGTGGTAGATATGTTAATTCAATTGACTTAATCATTCCACATTGTATACATATATCAAAACATCACACTAGACTCCATAAATATATATTATTATGATTTGTCAATTACGAAGTAATAATCAGAAAGAACGATAATTTTTTATGTACCCACCTGTGATATAACTACAAAGTCATTAATTTGGATTCTATTAATTTGGCATTTGCAGTAACTTATGACCATCCAACCAATTCTTCTCGAAAAAAAATGTTCGTAGTAATTCTTTTCTCGATGGAAAGAGCACTGAGTCCAAAGTTTCGAAGCTTAGGGTCAAATCCCAGACAACTAATTAGCTACATGAGGTTGGAAACGTCACAGCTTTTGTGAATCTCAGTTTCTGAAGAGCATAAAGTTAATAAAAGGACACCGTGAACTGTGGAGTGCTTTACAATGTATTTAGAGTCTTTCCTATAACCTAAATAAAATAGTTTATTAGCAGCTTTCTTCACCCCAAGATACATGCAACTCCCTCATGTGGCTTCAACTTCTGGGCTGAGCAATTGTTCGTAAATATGCTTGTCATCAGATTGTATGAAATACAGAATTTGTGGGCAGCACCTTTCTTTATCACATAGACCCTTAAAAGCTAGAAAGCCCCAGGGACAGTGGGTTTTTTTGTTTGTTTTTGTTTTGTTTTTAGACAGAGTGTCGCTCTGTTGCCCAGGCTGGAGTGCAGTGGCGCTATCTCGGCTCACTGCAAGCTCCGCCTCCTGGGTCCACGCCATTCTCCTGCCTCAGCCTCCCGAGCAGCTGGGATTACAGGTGCCCACCACCACGCCCGGCTAATTTTTTGTATTTTAGTAGAGACGGGGTTTCACCGTGTTAGCCAAGGTGGTCCCAATCTCCTGACCTTGTGATCCATCCACCTCAGCCTTCCAAAGTGCTGGGATTACAGATGTGAGCCACTGCGCCCGGCCAGGGACAGTGTTTTTAAAAATGTGTCTAGTTATCAAAATTACCAAGAAGATATACACACTCACAGGTCTGTGTGTGTATGCCTAGGTGTGTATATATGCAGGGATGCAAGTATACATCTATATGTGTATATATGTGTATGTATGTAAACATATACAATGTTGATATATAGATATACAATATACATATATTATACATGACCATATTGTATATATTATACATGAGTATATAATATATACAATACACATGTATATTATACATGACAATAATGTATACATTATAGATATTATACATGATTACATTGTACATATTATATATTATACATGAGTATATATGCATGCATATATAATTATGTGCATTATATGTATATGTGTATGTGTGTATATCTATGTATCTCTACCTCCTGATTCACTAGATTGTGGATGGGACTCAGGAATCTGAGTCTTTAAAGTTCCACCTGTGATTCTGATTACCAGCAGTTTAGGGGACCACCCTCCTCACTTTTTACTCCTGAAGAAACAGGCTCAGAGAGCTACTGGCATGGCTAGGGTCACCAGCAGGTTAGAGGAGAAGCTGGGAATGGAGCCCAGCCCTCCTGATCCTGGCGCAGAGCAGGTTATCATAAACCACGCTGCCCATTGTCCACACTAACCTACTCAGAACTGAGCTCTAAAATTCCTGTCTGGCAGATAGTTAGCTAGTCAGACTAGATTCCTCTGTCATTGTCCCACGTCACCCCTTAAGGGATCAGGCAGAGCAACTGCTGCCTGCAGAGGGCCGAGAGTCCTGCCAAGGTGGCCTCCAGAGCCCTGATGCATCGCCTGTAGGCAGCATCTGAGTGCCCAGACCTCTGAGGCCTGCTCTGGGCTTCCTGGAGGCAGATGGGCATCATCATAGCAGGTGTCTTTCTCCTTGGTGTATGAGCTTTCCACGGAGGTGTTATGTCTAAATCAGACTCCGACCTTCAAGAGCCTGTCTTTGGAAAGGCAATTGAAGGTCTTAAGCAGAGGAATAATAACCAAATATACCTGACCTAGGTTGTCTGGTCCATCCTCAAGTGGGGAACCAAAATGCAGGCAGGGAGATCTGGAGTGGGGGGGAGGCGAGAAGGCTGTCTCAATGTCCTGGCAATACCCTGTTTCAATATCCTCCGTCGAGGGCGAGGTCTTCTTACAGCAGCCTGTGGGCCTAATCCGGCCGGCTGCTGGGTTTTGTCTGGCCCATTAAGTAGGAACGGTACACACTCTCGATTGATTTGATGAGAGAGAGAATACTATCTCTGAACCCCAATGAAGTGAGATTTTTATCCCCTCTAAAAGAAGAATTCATTTTTTTCTCATTAGTTGAACTATATTTTTTTATTGTCCTCAATTTTTAATAATATTGTCATATTTTAATTTTCATTAATAAAACAGTATGGAAATGTGCTGTCACTCTTTATGGAAGTAACTGCAGCCAGGCACCGTGGCTCATGCCTGTAATCCCAGCACTCTGGGAGGCTGAGGCAGGTGAATCACTTGATGTCAAGAGTTCAAGACCAGCCAAGCCAATGTGGTGAAACCCTATCTCTACTAAAAATACAAAAATTAGCTGGGTGTGGTGGCAGGCACCTGTAATCCCAGCTACTCAGGAGGCTGAGGCAGGAGAATCACTTGAACTCAGGCAGGGGAGGTTGCAGTGAGCTGAGACTGCACCATTGCACTCCAGCCTAGGTGACAGAGTGAGGCGCCATCTCAAAACAAAACAAAACAAAACAAAACAAAAACAAAAAAAAGAAGTAACTGCATAGTAGGCTCGATTTTGCCTCTTGGCCTACAACACCTGAAGTATGCACTACCTGACTCTTTACCAAAAAGAGCTACTGAGCCTTGGTCTAGGTGTTGGTGGAGAAAATGGATGGGTTCAGATGTATTTTGGAGGGAGAGCCAGTAGGACTCTAATTTTAATGCTGACAGAACATAGACCATGCGGCAGGGTAGGACACAGGCCACTTGATCCTTAAGACAAGTCTAAGACTATGAGGGGCCATGATCCACCACCGTCATAGCAGGTGTCTTTCTTCTTGGTGTATGAGCTTTCCAAGGAAGTGTTGTGTCTAAATCAGACTCCAACATTCAAGGTCCTAACCGTATATGCGAAGGCAATGGAAGGTCTTACGCAGAGGAATAACAACCAAATATACCTGACCCAGGTTGTCTGGTGCCAGGTGGAGGATGGACCACCTGGGAACCAGAATGGTGGTGATGAGGCCCCCACCATGGCCTAGAGCAGCCCTCCCCATGGTCCCCTCTGGGCTGAGTCTCTGGGGCTCCTGCCATGCCCCAGATAAGCCCATAGGTCTCCTGTGTGCCAGCAGCCTGTTGACCAGAATAAGCAGTGCCTGGCACAGACCCTGGAGGCTTCATGGTACAGCCCATAAACAACGCCGTATTTATTGACAGATGACTATCATTGTCAAGTTTCCAGCCACCTCCCCACCTTCCATAGGACCAGCAGGCTAGCTCCTGGCTGGCACCAAGAGTGAGCAGCTTGGGCATTTAATCAGGTTCAGGTAACAGGTAAGGACTGGTTCCCCAGCTAGGGAAAAACACAGTGAATATTTTGGATAGAGCCATGTGTGCCGCATCTTGCTGGAGCTTGCAGGCCCTTTGGAGGCTCTCAGACGGCTCTTAATTAATTGTTGGAGCCAAGTAGGGCAATCTTGTGAGCACTGTTGCTTTTGCTAATCTGATCCAGCCATACCCAGGGGAGGGTAAGGAACTGGCCTTGGATTTAGGGGATGGATGGGGTGGGCTGGGACATGGGAGTAGCTCAGTGGCCTAGCCAAGACGGTTGGGACAAAGCTTGGAATAGCCAACCTATTTGTCAAGCAAATGGACAGGCCCTTTCTTCCACGTGGAGAAAGACCTTGCTTCAGCTCCCTGGCTTGGGGAGGAGAGACTCAGTTTCGAATCCTAGCTCTACCACTAACTAGCTCTGGGACCATGGGGCAATTAACTGCTTTAAGCTTCACTGTCTTTTCTGTAAAATGCACACAGTGATACTACCTTAAAGGATTGTGGTGGGAATCAAATGAGATGAGGATGGTGCCATGCACCATGGTGCAAGGCCACTGATCAGTGGGGCATGCCAACACTAGGGGCAGTGCTAACCCTACGAGGCGGGGACAGCAGAAGGATCTCAGGTGGGCACATGTTCCTAAGGGCAGAACGAGCCCTGGGCACCAGGGACATCATGCAGTGAAGATGCTGGAGGTGGGAATGGGGTTACAAGTGCCAAGGACCATCTACTTAATTCCTCTGCACTCATGCATGCAGCTTCTGCAGGGCTTGGCAGAGCTGGACCTGAAGGAGAAAGGCTTCTGCCAACCCAGCCATAGGTCCCCAGTGGATACAGGGGGACCTTTCCCTTGGTTCTGGTCCTCAGTGGAGCCCATTTTGTTTCGATTGTCCCTGACCTGGCCTGTGCTCTGGAACACAGCCACCTGGAGAGTCAGAGTTGGCTGGATCTTTGGAAGGGCACAGTCACAGCTGCACCCGCCACTCCTTCCCGTCCCAGGCTTGATACTTCACTAATCCTTGCTGCCTGGGCTTCCCTCATGGGCCGCAGGTCACACTGTCTTTCCTCCTATTCTGTTTGCTGAGATACTTTCTCTTCAAATCCTTCTCCTATAGAGAGGTTTCCATGAGCCATGGGATGGGATGGGGGTGGCCCTCTTCTGGGATCCAGAGCTCCGTGGAGAGCCCTCTGACTTGGGTCCTAATATCTTATGCAGAGCCTGTCTTCATCTTGCTTCCCTCCTCCATCAGTCCTCCAGACCCTGAGGACAGGCACTGAGTCTTACGGCAGTGTTGAGGCTCCAAGATGGCGGTCATCTCCCAATAATATTTTCTAACCTGAGCTGATTTCTTTATGATGTAAGAATTGAAGCCACAAGAGGTTCTGTGACCTGTCTAAAGTCATATGCAAATTAACCAGATCTTGGCTCCAGTTGTCTACTTTGACTCAAGTGCTGTTTCCCTTAAACCACGCAGCTCCTCAGGTCGGGTCAAGCATAACCTGGATCTCACCACATTCTTATTGGATTGAAAGATGTAATGTTAATGACTCAATAGACTCAGAATCAGCCAATCAGCAAATGCTCCTTGAACACCTTGATGTGGAAGGTACAGGTAGAGAAGGTAGTGATTTTCACAAGTCTCAAACTCAGCTGTGCAGAAATATAGATTTGGTTTTATTCTCTTATTTTTAACAGATTATACAATCATATTACATAAAACCAAAAACAATACAAAAAAGCTACAACTTTTTTCATCTTATTTACATTTTATTAGTTTTTTTATGAATCTTTGAAAATATAACCAAAGTGAATATATGTTCTTAATTTTCCTTTTGCATAAAGTCTAGCCTATTGTGTGCACCGTTTTGCACCTTGCTTTCTTTGTTTCCTTTCCATACTTTTATGTAGAGAGCTTCTTTACTATTTTACAGCTGTAGAATATTCCATTATTGATTTAACCTGCCTCCTATTGGTGGACAATGGGTTGTTTTCAATCTTTCCTTATTATAAACAAAACTGCAGTGAATAACCACAGCCAATAGGAAGGCTGATAGGAAAAATTTCCAGAAAAGCAATCACTAAGGTAGAGGGCAAATACTTTTGTAAGTTTTGTAGATGTTTTCAAATTTCCCTCCACAGGGCTGTGAGAATTTCGGCCTGCATTGGCCCTGGTGAGAGTTAGCCTACTGGCCACAGCCTCACCAGCAACTCAATTTCCATTCAGAGTAGTCCTCCTTCGACCTAGTGGTAGAAACAATCTTAATGAATTTAGGGTAAATGCATTCATATACACTGGATTTTTCTTGGATACTTTAGGACTGAGCTCAGTGAGTTCAGGAGTTTCTGTCTTTCCTTTTTTCCCAGAAAAGCAGCTGCCTAAACCACAGCATCTGGTGTCAATATTCTCTGCCCTCTTTGGCTTTGGCCAAGACACCTGTGGTCCCAACATGGCCACTTCCAGGCAGTCAGCACATGGCTGTCTGTGTTTCACTCTTCTCCTTCCTCCTCCTCCTCCTCCTCCTTCTTTTTCTTCATCTTTTGGATCTCAGGTACACAGAATTGGTTTAATCATAAACTTTGGGTCATGCCAAACTCTCACCATGGCCCATTTCTATTTAGTTAATTATTTATAATAATGATGAAAATAATTAGTTATGTTATGAGATGCCTGTTGTTAAAGATGAACAAAGCCAGATAGTAGCTAAAGTGGCGAGGACAGATTTTAATCAGGAATAACTACTGCAATGGGGAGAAGAGTTCAGTGTGACTTGAACTTGGATTTGTACAGAGGTATCTGCACATTTTAAAGGGAGAATTAGGGAGCAGGGAGGGGCAAGCGGGGACTCAGTAGAATCAGGAAAGTGAAAAATTACACAGAGTTCACCAGTGAAAATGTGACTAGGCCAGCTGTGTCTGCTGGCTGACCGTTATCAAAGTTAGGATTCTCTCCTCCCACGGAGACTGGGAGGCGGAAGCCCTATCCTCAGGTGTTGGCTGGAACAAACAGTAGATTTTTTTGCTAGCCTTGAGTTTTCTCACACAGGCACTTTGAGGAGGGTAGGGCCATTCTAGGGGTGTGGCCTTGGGCTGTTAGAAAAGACATTAGCATTTGCTCAAGTCTTTATTCCAAGGCTGAGGCCTAGTGGAGAGGAGGGCCAGGAGAAGGCTGGCTAAAGTTCCATCAGAGAGACAGTCTTTGTCATGGTGGCCCTACTGAGGACCTCCAGTCATCAGCTGCCACCTCTGTTTCCTTCGTATCCTGACTGTGAGGCCCCGGACACACCCCTCTCAGGGAGAGAGGACAAGTTCTGGTGCTCTCTGAGGCTCTCTGGTGCTGTCTTGGCCATCTCTTCTCAGCCTTGCTGCCTTTTCTCCTCAACTGCTTTTGGGGGTGGGAGGGAGGGGAGCAATTATTTGAGGGCCCAGGCTGGGGAAGGGGTGAAGGAATTGGTGTGCTGGCAAAATGTCTAACAACTGGCTCTGATAGCAAGGGGAGAGGTGTGCAGAAAGGCGCGAATCTATAGCACTTGCTGATTTCAGGGACATGAAAACTCCCATTAAGGTCAATTTCAGGCTACCAGCCTTAAGCAGTTCACAAAATTCCTGAAAATTTAACAATTGGCTGCCAGCATGGGCCAGTTCCAAGCTTACCTGTGGGGAAAACTTGTCTAGTCTCTAGGGAAAGGGTCATGGTCATCTAGTTCCTGTGTGTGCTCTTTTCTACCCAGTGTCCTTGACCAGGGCTTGATATTCTTTGGAAGTTCAAAAACCTCCTCTTGCAAATTAAAAACCTTGACCCTGATGTGACACCCAGAGACCTGACTTGGAATACCAAAGGCATAACTTTGACTCTGATCTCTCTCTCTCTCTCTCCCTTTTTTTCTTTTAGAGACAGGGTCTTGCCCTGTTGCCTAGGAGTGCTGTGGTGTGATCAGAGCTCAAGTGATCCTCCCACTTCAGTCTTCTGAGTAGATAGAGTCCTGGCTAAAAATAAAATATAAATAAAGAAATACATACATACATAAAAAAATAAAATTAGCCAGCACACACCACCACACCTGGCTAATTTTAGTTTTAATACTTTTTTTGTAGAGATGGGGGCCTCTGTATGTTGCTCAGGCTGATCTCGAACTTTTGGCCTCAAGTGATCCTCCTGTCTCAGCCTTGGGATTACAGGAGTGAGCCACTGCACCCAGCCCTGATCTCTATATTCTTTGTAACCCCTCTCAGTAGTTAGCATATACCACTGTAGCAATAAGGGAAGAGAGTTGTGGGGAGAATAAGGGAGTGTAGGGAAGACGGTGCCTCCACTCAAAAAGGAATTTTAATCTGCTTTGCTTCTGTTGTTTATGGGTGGCACATCACTGATGCCCCACAAAGATGTGTGGAATTAATATGTATCTAAAAGTCTTATCTTGCTACTCAAGGAAGTGGAAGCCATAGCTCTTGCCCTCATGGAGCTTACAGTTGGTATACGATATAGAATGAATGATGTAATAAAAGGCAAGTGCCAAATTATGGCCCAGACAGTGAGTCTTGGTGATTGTCTGAAGGATGGAGAGGCTGCCATGAGCCAGTGGTGCTTTGCGGAGAAGATGGGATTTGTACGGATCCTTGAAGGTTGCTGCTTCTGGAATAAGCTCATAGACAACTAATGGAAAACACACCATTCAGCTTTGACAGCATGTCATGGGTGTCTCACAGAAAGCCGGCAGAATTCTTCTTGCTTGGTCAAGAGACATATGTACAATGTCACCAGGAAGCAAGCTTGATGGGTGCACTCCTAAGACCTTAGTTCCCCCAAACGATTTATGGCCCAAGTTTGAGAACAGTCACACTGAATCATCAATCAGTGAGTAATGATGTGGGACCTGCAAGAAGTGTGAGGCTAACAGTCCCTATTCTCTAAGAGCTACCAGTCTGATCAGGAAGATCCTGACAGGCTCAGTGGACACATATGCGAGCAACCCCAGAGAAATTCAGTTGGTCTGTTGTCCATCTCTGCATGGATCAGAGACTTAGGGAAAGAAAATATGTGGTGAGATTATGATGCAGACCTCCCAAAATGCCCCCCATAGACATCCTAGGATCATAGGGTCAGAACTCAGCCCACCACCTTCTGCCTCACAGATGCTCAAACTTCTGTGTTCTTCATCTCAGGGCCTGATGGCACCATCTACCTGCAAGCTGAAAATTTAGCAGTAGCCCTAGCTTGCTGCATGGAGTGTAGTAGGCACTCAATCCATATTTCTTTTCACTCACTTATTCATTTGCTCATTTATTAATGTATTCAATAAACAAAGAACCTACTCTGTGGGGAAGTGGTATAGAATATGGGCCAAGAACATGCATTCTGGAGAGATATTACTTCGGTTGGAGTCATGGCTCTGCCACTTACTAGCTGTGCAATTATGAACAAGCTACTTTTCTAAGGCTCGGCTGCTGTATTTGTAATATGAAAATAATAATATATCTCTTGACCAGGTGTGATTGCTCACATCTTCAATCACTGCATTTTGGGAGGCTGAGGTAGGCAGGTCTCTTGAGCCCAGGAGTTTGAGACCAGCTTGGGCAACATAGCGAGACCCTGTCTCTAAAAAGAATACATATGTATGGGTATATATGTGTATATATGTGTGTCTATATGTAGACATATATTGTTTTATATGTCTATAAATATTTTAAAGAGGTTATTTCAAAGATCATTTAAATAAGATAATCCCTGCCGAGTGCTTCATAAAGAGCCAGGCACAGAGTTAGCACTTAATAGGCTTGCCCTTTATGAGGATTGCTAGCAGCCACCATCATTGTTACTGCTGTTGTCACTTAGCAGGAGTATGGCTAAATGCAGCCCTGCTCTTGCACCAGGGAAGTTCTGTTGTCTCTTTTCTGGGGGTGCGTGCTACCCTTACCAAAAATGTGTGTGGTCCCTTTAAAAAAATCGTCTACTGGAAGTAGAAGCCACCAGGTAGACTTGAGCCTTGGGGAAACACAAAACAAAACTGAACCCCTCTAAATCTCCCTTATAGATCTACGCATGGAGGCCTCTATCTGGATCCTTCTCAGTGTAGGGAATGGAGTCTCAATTCCTTACCTCAAATGCCCCTGTGACCCTGGGCTGCCCCAGTCCGTGGCTGGGTTGACTTCAGGTGGCTTTTGTGCCCCATCCTCATTCCTGACAGCAGGATGCCAAAATATGATCCTAGATGCACTCTGGAAACATTTACCACTTGCCAAAGGGAAAGGATGGATTCTAGCCTGTGTCTGACTAATTAATGACCTTGAATGAGCCAGTTCACCTGTAGGTGCCTCTGCTGCATTAGATAATCTCAGGTGCCCTTCTATGCCTTATTCTATGATCATTGGAAGGGCTTTTGGGTTGACCTCCATGGGGCAGATGACTCACCTCCTAAATGAAGTTGGTGGCTGGGAGGAAGGGGTAAAACCGACATAATTGAGCACAAGTTACTTTCAGGCACTCTGCTGGGCATTTTTTCCCCCATGTCATCTGATTGACCCCTCATAATAACCCTATGAGAGGTGTACTATTGATCCTATTTTGTAGATTGGGAAAGTGAGGTTTAGAACAATGAAGTACCTTATCCAAATTCATGGCAAGGTGTGGATTTTTTTTTTTTTTTCCCACATTTGGTCTTACTGCAGTCTATGTTCTATCCATCACCCTGCACTGGATAATCTGGCTCTAAAAATCAATGGGGGAAAATGGAGTCTGTATAGCCATGTTTATGAATTTCACTGGAGTAGTTTAAATGAACTGTGTTAAATTGGAGCCCAAGGCAAATATATGATCAATAGTTCAGTAATTCTGGGTGTTTTAAATTTTTGGATGACTCGGTATTATGATAATAGCTATGTAATCTTGAAAAAAAATCACTGCACTTACCAGTATTTCCATTTCCTCATATGTACAACGGAAACATATACACCCTACGCTACCTCTGAAGTGAAGAGTGAACAAGTAATGTACAAATGCACTTTTTGAATTGTAAATGCTATGCAACTTTGATTCAGTATGTAACTTGGATTTTTAGATCCAGAATATCTAAACAACTACTTTTCGTTCCGATGTGTAAATCCGTTTATAGAGGTTTTTGCATGGAAGTATACAGAGAGACAGAAAAATACATAAATCATAACTAATGATGTAACTTGATGGATTACTCCCACATGAACACACTCCTGAGAACCTAACACCCCTACGAGGGATAGAGCATTATCCAGACCCTAGAAGTAGTCTTAAGCCTCCTCCTAATCACTGCCTGCTGCATTCTTTGTAGAGGTGATCACTATCCTGACCTCTACAACATAGATTAGTTTTGCCTATTTCTGAACTTTATATAGACAGAATCATACAGTATGTATGATTTTGTGTTTTGCTTCTTTTTTTTCTTTCTTTCTTTCTTTTTTTTTTTTTTTGAGACGGAGTCTTGCTCTGTCACCCAGGCTGGAGTGCAGTGGCCGGATCTCAGCTCACTGCAAGCTCCGCCTCCCGGGTTTACACCATTCTCCTGCCTCAGCCTCCCGAGTAGCTGGGACCACAGGCACCCGCCACCTCGCCCGGCTAGTTTTTTTGTATTTTTTAGTAGAGACGGGGTTTCACCGTGTTAGCCAGGATGGTCTCGATCTCCTGACCTCGTGATCCGCCCGTCTCGGCCTCCCAAAGTGCTAGGATTACAGGCTTGAGCCACCGCGCCCGGCCTGTGTTTTGCTTCTTAAACACAGAAGGTAGCAGTTGTGTTTTAAAAAAGAACATTTGTGAATAGCTGGGTGCGGTGGCTCACGCCTGTAATCGCAGCACTTTGGGTGGCTAAGCTGGGCAGATCACTTGAGGTCAGGAGTTCGAGACCAGTCCGGCCAACACGTTGAAACCCCGTCTCTACTAAAAATATGAAACTTAGCCAGGTGTGGTGGTGCACGCCCATAGTTCCAGCTACTCAGTAGGCTGAGGCAGGAGAATTGCTTGAACCTGGGAGGTGGAGGTTGCAGTGAGCAGAGATGGTGCTACATACACACAAAAAGAATGTTTCTGAGATAGATCTTGCTGTTGCAGCAGTTTATTAAGAAAAAATTTATTAATACACTTATCAATAAAAATTTATTAATTCTTAAATAAATTTATTAATTAATAATTAATAAATTTAT
>NW_016807866.1:4141413-4144744 GCF_001698545.2 Rhinopithecus bieti
AATAAAATAATAAATAAAATAAATAATAAATTTATTATTAATAAATCTATTAATTTTGCTAATAAGTTTATTAATTTTCACAACTATATAGTATCCTATTGCATAAATACACCACAATTTATGCTAGTCTATTATATTAATTGATTATTAAATGGCAAACCAACTGGAATTTCTGGAACAAACCCAACTTGGTCTGATATATTATTCTTTTGCAGATTGCTGAGTTCAGCTTGATAATATTCCGTTTAGACTTTTGGCCGATGTGCTTATGGGGGAGATTGTTCTGTACTTTTTTCCTTTTTTTTTTTTTGCAATGTTTGTTTTAGAATTTGGTATCAATGTTATTTTGACTTCATAAAATGAAAGGCAATATTATTTCTTCCATACTCTGAAGAAATTTATGTAAAATTGGTGTTATTAATTCCTTAAGTGTTTGAGAGAATTCATCAAAGACATATCAGGGCTTGAAGTTTTCTTTATGGGGAGGTTTTAAACCATGGAACTAATTATTTTGATAGACACTTCAATCTATTTAGAGAGTTTTTATTCTTCTGTCAGTTTGATATGTTGTATTTTTCTGTGAATTTGTTCATTTCATCTCAATTTTCAATTAATTGGCATAGAGTTGCTTATAATATCTTACATCTATTTAATGTCTGTAGTGAAGTCTCCCTTTTTTTGATCATGATATTGATGTTTTTTTCTTCTTTTTGTCATAATCAGTTTTGCCTAAAACTTTCGAGTTTCATAAGTTTTCCAAAGAACTCCCGACCAATTAAAATTATCTTCATTGCATTTGTCTTCCATTCCATTATTTCTGCTCTTATCTGTATCATTTCCTTTTATCTATTTTCTTTTTCTTTTCTTTCTTTCTTTCTTTCTTTTTTTTTTCAAATAGTGTCTCGCTTTGTGGCCCAGGCTGGAGTGCAGTGGTGCAATCTCGGCTCAGTGCAACCTCTGCCTCCCAAGTTCAAGCTATTCTTGTGCCTCAGCCTCCCAAGTAGCTGGGATTACAGGCACATGCCACCACGGCTGGCTAATTGTTGTATTTTTAGTAGAGACAGGGTTTCACCATGTTGGTTAGGCTAGTCTTGAACTCCTGACCTCAAATGATCCACCCGCCTCGGCCTCCCAAGGTGCTGGGATTGCAGGCATGAGCCACTGTGCCAGGCCCTTTTATCTACTTTCTTTGAGCTACAAATTTCCCTCCAGGCACTGCTTTAGCTACATTTTACAGTTTTGATGTATTTTCTAATTTATGTTTATTAATATATAACATATATGATTTATGTTTATTGACCTATATATCTCCATATAAATCTATAATATATAATTTATATTATATATATTTATATCTAATATATGTATTTCTATAAAGATTTCTGCATAAACCCATGATTTATTTATAAGTGTAGTGCCTAATTTCAAAATATTTGGAAATGTTCTAATTCCCTTTCAGTTATTGATTTCCAACCCAACCCCACTGAGGTTAGAGAACATACCCAGTATGATTTTAATATTTTGAAATTTGTTGGGACTTGCTTTGCAAACTTGCATAGGGTTAATTTGTAGTAAACGTTCCTTGCCATTTACTCTACAGTTGTTGGATATAATGCTGTATAGGTATCAATTAGGTCAAGTTTATTATTTGTGTATTAAAATACTCCATCTCCTTACTGTGATGTGGATCTATTATTTGTTTTTCCTTATTGTTCTGATAAATTTGTTTTCTATAGTTTGGGTCTGTGTTGTTAATGGCATATCAGTTTAAGATTATTATATTTTCTCTGTAAATTCACCATTTTATAACAAAATGTCATTATCATTATAAAATGTCCCTCTGTATCTAGTTATGCTTCTTGCCTTCAAGACTATTTTAATATTGATATGGTTACACACGCTTTCTTTTGGTTAGTGTTTGCATGCAGTATATCTATTTCCATCCTTTTATTTTAAATCTTTATCATATTTAAGATTTGAGAAAGATCTTGAGAAAGGCAGTGTGTATCATGTACTGATTTGTAACCAGTTACCCCAAAACTTAACACCTAAAAACAACAAAACATTTAATATTCCACAGATTCTGGGAGTAAGGAATTCAGAAACAGCTAAGTGAGGTGACTGTAGCCCAGAACCTCTCATGAGCTTGCCATCAAAGTGTCAGCCAGCTCCGCGGTCATATGAAGGCTTACTGGGGTTGAAGTCCAGTAATCCTTGCTTAACCATGGTTTTGCTTTCTGAGGTTTCAGTCACCCACAGTCAACTATAGGCTGAAGACATTAAATGGAAAATTGCAGAAGTCAACAATTCATGAGCTTTAAATTATTTATTCAAAGTAAGTATTTATTCCGTTACTCTGTTAAATGCATACTCATATTTAAGTTGTGCTTCTTATTAGCAGTATATTTTTTATCCAGTCTCCTAGTCTTCGCCATTGTAGCAAAATATTTAATCTTTGTATTTCACATAGTTTCTGAGATATGTGGTTTGAAATCTACTCTTTTGTCTTTGATTTTCTATTTGTCTCACTTTCTGTAATTCTTTTTCTTTCATTTTATTGTAGTATTAAACCATGTCCACAGATTCTCTGATAAGAAGAGGATTTTAATCTTTCTTTCCTGGAGTGTGGCCTAGACTTAGAGACTCATTTCTATCAAACAGAATAAGACAGAAATGACAGTTGGTGATTTTTAAAGACTAGATTATAAAAGGCCTGTACCTGCTTTATAAATTTTATAATTAATTTATAAATTAATTAAGAGATTAACAATAATTAATATTAAAATAGAACTATTATAACAATATACCGTAATAAAAGTTATGTAAATGTGGTTTCTCTCTCAAAACACCTTATTGTACTATTGATCTTAGCAACCTTGGCATACGATTTTTTTTATTTCCTTCGTAAGTTGAGAACTTTCACCTTTTCACTTAAAGAAAGCACTTGATGGCCTCTCTTTGGCTTATCTGAATTGCCAGCAGCACTACTTTTGTGCTTTGGTGCCCTTATTAAGTAAAATAAGGGTGACTGGGACACAAGCACTGTGATACCGCAACAGATAACCTGATAACTGAGATGGCTACTGAGTGATGAAAGGAAGGGTATACAGCATGGATACACTGAACAAAGGGATGATTCACGTCCCAGTTGGGACAGAGCTGGACGGCATGAGATTTCATCACCCTACTCAGAACAGTGTGCAATCTAAGGCTTATGAATTGTTTATTTCTGCAATTTTACATTTAACGTTTTCAGACCATAGTTAACTGTGGGTGACTGAAATCTCAGAAAGCAAAACCATGGTTAATGGGAGGGGGTGGGGAGGGGGTG
>NW_016807866.1:4145029-4169788 GCF_001698545.2 Rhinopithecus bieti
GGAGGGGGCATTTACTGTATTTCAACCCCAGGCAAGACTTCACCTGGCTGGCCCTGGCTGACACCTTGACAGCAAGCTCATGAAAGACTCTGGGAGCCATCTAGCTTAGCTTTTTTCCCTAAATTCCTTACTTCTAGAATCTGTGGAACATTCAATGTTTTGTTGTTTTAAGGGTTAAGTTTTGGCACAACTTGTTACCAATCAGTAGATAGCTAGTACATGCCTTATTTGGAGTAATTTTTTTATTCCTTTACTCTGCTAAATGTTTGCTGATTATATCTTCTTTTAGTAGTTACTCTAAATTACAACAAGCATCTTTGACATTAAAATCTAATGTAAATTAATACCTTTTAAATCACTCATGGACAAGGCAAAGTCCATAGGATACTTTGTTTTTTCCTGCCTGTAGGGTTACTTTTATCACATATTTTAATTCTCTATCTATTTTTAAGCCTCACAAGACATTTTTAGTGTTTCATACTGTTGTATTTTAACATTTCCATTGCTCCTCATTCCTTCTCGGAGTGTACACTTCCATGGGAAATAATTTTGCTTCTTCTCAAATAATTCTTTTATAATTTTCTGTATCACCATACTACTGGTGACAAATTTTCTGTTTTCGTTGATCTGAAACTGTCTTTATTCTGTCTTCATTTTAAAATATATTTCAACTGAGTAAAGGGTTCTGTTTGTAGTTACTTCCTTTTAGCACTTTGAAGATGCCACTCCATTATTTTCTGACTTCTACTTTTTCTGTTTAGAAGTCATTTGTCTTACAGTTGCTCTTTGAAGATAATATGCCTTTTTTCTTTTCTCTGGCTTTAAGAGTTTTTTCCATGTTTTTGGTTTTCAATGCAATTTTACTATGATGTCCTCAGATGTAGGTTTCTTAGTACGCTCATGCATCATATAACCATGTTTCAGTCAATGACAGACTACTTACACAGCAGAGGTCCTATAAGACTGCAATGGAGCATAAATAGAAACCTGATGTATGGCACTGGATGTTGGCATTACAAATCAAGTAGGGGAAATGACTGATATTCAGTATTGGTGCTGAGACATTTGGTTTTTCATATGAAAAATATATATGTATGTGTGTGTGTGTATATATATATGTAACTAAAAATATGTATACATCCAGGTTTATGTAAGTACATACTATGAGGTTCACACAATGACAAAATTGCCTAATATATTTCTCAGAACCTATCCTGTCATTAAGTGACACATGACTGTATTTATCCTGCTTGGTGTTTTTAGCACTTTTTAAACTGTGGCTTGCTACCTTTCAGTAGTTGTGGTAACTTCTTGGCTATCATCTCTTTGAACATTGTTCCTGTCTATTCTCATTCTCGTCTCCTGGAATTTTGAATGCATACATAGTGGACCTTTCATCATGTAACCTTACATCTCTTATGTTCCTTTTTGTGTGTTTCTGTATGTACCATTTATAAACAAAACAAAACTATTTCATTCTGCTTATTTCTTCTGACTGATCTTCCAGTTCATTAGTTCCTTTTTCAGCTTTCTCTCACTTACTATTATACTCATTCATTAATTTCTTAATTTCAGTTCAAGCATTTTTCAATTGTAGAATGTACACTGTCTTCTTTTTATAGGTTCAAGTTCTCTGCTGAGGGTTTCCACATAGCCATCTAATTTCTTGATTAATAAAAGTGATTTATTAATCACTTTTTTTTTTTTTTTTTTTTGAGGTGGAGTCTCGTTCTGTCGCCCAGGCTGGACTGCGGTGGCGGGATCTCCGCTCACTGCAAGCTCCGCCTCCCGGGTTCACGCCATCCTCCTGCCTCAGCCTCCCGAGTAGCTGGGACAACAGGTGCCTGCCACAATACCCGGCTAATTTTTTGTATTTTTAGTAGAGATGGGGTTTCACCGTGTTAGCCAGGATGGTCTCGATCTCCTGACCTCATGATTCGCCCGCCTCGGCCTCCCAAAGTGCTGGGATTACAGGCGTGAGCCACCATGCCCGGCCAATCACCTATATTTTAAATTCAATGTCTGTTAAAGCCTGTGAGGCTATTCCTTTTCTCTGTTGATTTCTCTCAGTTTTTTATTTTGTGTTCATGTCTCCTGGTGTATGAAGTAATTTGCAATTAAACACAAAGCATTTTGTATAAAAAATTGTTGAGATAATTTGTGGCTCTGAATGTTTTGAAGTCAGTTGGGTCTGGAATGACTTGCCTATGCAGATATTGGGGTGATTAGAGTCTGAGTTTCAGTACTTGTGAGGCTGTTATCCCAAGTATAGCTCTCTGAGCACCCCAATGGAAAGCCTGTGCTCTTTACCAGCACCTCTCTTCTTTGGCAAGTCCTTCACTCCAATTTTGTTCCTGCCCCCTGCAAGACATGCAGAAGTTTCTTAGCTTCTCAGGATCTTTCTGAGAAACAGAAAATGCCTTGAGGAGAAAAATAAAGTCATGGACATATGTCAGACTTACCTCACTTCTCACTTCTTTTTAACTTTCCTTTTTTCCCCAAGATATTGGCTCATGAAGTCCTTGCTACTTTGGTTTGATGTCTACATACACACATATACACACACACACACGCACAGTGATTTAAAATTGTTAATTTTTCTCTGTGTGAGTGTTAATTTGCAATATACTATTCCACCACCATCAATGGAGGTAGAAATCTTTCAAAACCTGCTTTCCACATACCAAATAAATAACTCCACCTAACTTTAGGGTAGGCAACCCGGTATGCTTCTGAGAACCAGTTCTGTGAACACACAGATCATGCTTATGATTTCAGCAAGTGCATCAATTTAAACTAAAAGTTTAAGATGTTTAATTTCTTTTTCCTCATTTTATTATTTCTCGTATTTGTTCTATAGTCATCTTAATCTGTGTAAGAAATACTGAAGCTGTCCAAAAGTTCAAATTTGAACTCAATGCTGAATTTAAAGGTGTTGCCCAAAAAGCATAAGGTAAACATGCAAGGATCGTCACTGTTAAGCTGTTATGCAATATGACCTGGTCCCCAGGCTACATAATTTGAGTCATTCTTTACATTTCAAGTTCTGCCAGCACTTGGAGAAGTGGTGTTCTGTGGACTCTTACTTTTTCCTGACTTTGTGATGTTCTCTTTTGTCAATGTGACCAACCAATTTTGAATCAGAGCTAATGGCATCTTTAGAATGACATGTATGGTGGCTCAGACCTGTACCCCTTAAAAACTCAGCTCCAGTAAATGGAGATTCTGAGCATTTTAACATGTTGGAAATTGAACTGCATTCTGCATTAAAGGCATTTCTTTACACAAACTGTAGGACTCAGTGTTAAGATAGAGATGAGGAGAGTCTAATGGGCCATTCTGAAAGAACTACCCATTAAACGGCGAAGTACAGTATGTTTTAAAGTGACAAATCCAAGAGCTGAAAATGACTCTTTGATCTTTAAAAGGCTCATAAACGGTGGCAGTGTACTCACAGACCTATATTTATGTATTCAAATACTGGGAGGAAATCCAAGTAGAGTCTCAAGAATGCGAGACTTTGCAGTTTAGACAAAAAGAGGCCAGGGAGGAGGGCAATTAAATCTAACTTTTTACAGCATAAAGCAAGCTTTCTGCCCTCCTTGTTAATCAATGAACTAGAATCTTGGTAAGAGCTTGCTTTTTAAGTGGGGTTTGAGCCAATCTTTACACAGATGTGAGGTATTTGTGAGGAAAGAGAGAGACAATTGAAACCAAAAGAAACACTGTTTCGTTTTTGAATTAAATTTGTGGTTGGTGCCATCCTCTTTTACTTTGACGAAGGGTTTCTAACCATCTCCTATGCCTCAGTGCACACACACACATATCCCCATTCCCTGGTATTGAAACCATTAACCACATCCGGGAGGCTAATCTATGGACAACATGCCTGTAGCCTCTGTTTCATGGAACAACCCGAGAGGGATCATAAACAACATCCTCAAAGTAAGGGCTTTGAGGATGGTGGTTGTTAAGGAACATTCAAAGAAAGTCAGATCACCATGTGACTTACACTGATGAATACTTTCAGCCTCAATGGCACGTTGGTGTTTTCCTCTGACCCAAATGGTGCAACAGAAATGAATTCTACCTTGCATACAAGAACCACAGGCACTGGAATGTGGAATCCGAAACTTTTCTACCTGGTTCCCCTGTTGACCACAGGTATTTAATGGTCACATTACAGATTAGTTTATGGGATTCCAAGAGGACTGTGGACCAGAGCAAACTCAGTTGATCCAAAATTGAGTTTTGATCATGTTAGCAGTCTACTTGAACCAAATTTTGTGCATAATGACAAAATAAATATGTATACTTTAACCACCTAAGCTAATAAATAGAACAACTGAATCCCAGAATTCCCCCGTCCATCCCTCTGCTACCAAATGTAACCAAGGATCCTAAATTTTGTGTTAATCATTTCCCTACTTTTTAAAAAATATCTACATACGCTCCCTAAAAGATACCTTATGTAGTTTTGCTTGCTTTTGAACTTTATATAAAATAGAATCATACCCTATGTACTGTTCTAATTTTTTTACCATAACTTATCTTGCTCTATGTAATGGTAATCCATTCCTTTTTTTTTTTTTTTTTTTGAGACAGTTTCACTCTTGTCACCCAGGCTGGAGTGCAGTGGTGTGATCTCGACTCGCTGCCGCCTCTGCCTCTCGGTTTTAGTGATTCTCCTGCCTCAGCCTCCTGAGTAGCTGGGATTACAGACACCCACCACCATGCTTGGCTGATTTTTGTATTTTTAGTAGAGACGGGGTTTCA
The DNA here is from genome assembly GCF_001698545.2 of Rhinopithecus bieti. NCBI lineage: Eukaryota > Metazoa > Chordata > Mammalia > Primates > Cercopithecidae > Rhinopithecus > Rhinopithecus bieti. The sequence goes on from NW_016807866.1 coordinate 4,149,806, forward strand.
CCACATTGGTCAGGCTGGTCTGGAACTCCTGACTTCAGGTGATCCACCTGCCTTGGCCTCCCGAAGTGCTGGGATTTCAGGCGTGAGCCAATGCGCCCAGCCCATTCCTTTATATCTCTATATACTGTTCCACTGCAAGAATGTAACACAACTCATTATTTATTCTTCTGTTGTGGACATTTGGGTTGTTTCCAGGTTTTGCTATTACAATAAGTGCTGCTGTAAGCATCTGCATACATCTTTGAGTACACATGAAAGGAGTTTGTGAAGTATTTTTTTAGTAGTGGAAAATACTACCAGAAATAGTCTTAGGAATATACTAGGACTTATAAGTATGTGTTCAGTTTTTTTAGGAGTAATGTCAGATTATTTCTCCAATTGGTAATATCTATTTATACTCCCACCTGCAAAGTGTGAGCGTTGTCATTTCTCTTCATCCTCTCTGACATTTTCTATTGTCTTCCTTTTTATTTTTTCCTTTTATTTCAGCAGCTAAATGAGATGGATATCTAAAAATCTGTATCTTACATGTGTTTCGGAATCTGAGACTTGGAGATTTCAAGTCATTACAGAGCATAGGTTCTGGAAATGTGACATGTGTCGGGGAGCATATCACTCAAAACCGATTCATAGAAAACCTTCCTAATGATTGATCACCTATTGGCTAATTCTCTTAAAATTCACCTCTTTGAAAGTTTCACATTTGTAAGCTCTTCATGTAAAACTAAACATAAGGTAACATACTTGATTAAAACTAACTAAAAAATAATTAACTAAATTTTGAGAAAAGTATCTTTAGAAAATCTGGCTTAAAAGTCTCCCATTTATTCACAAGGAAAAATGTCACTTGCTGTGTTCTAAATGTGTGCATACCCTCTACACTCATATACTGAAATCCTAACCTCCAAAGTGAGTATCAGGAGGTGAGGCATTTGGGAGATGATTAGGTCATGAGAGTAGAGGCCTCATGAATGGGGTTAGTAACCTTATAAATGAGGCCCAAGGGAACTCTTTCACCCTCTGCACCATGTGAAGACAAAGCAAGAAGTCCACTGTTTATAACTCAGATAGCATCCTCACCAGAACCCAGCCATGTTGCCATTCTGATCTTGAACTTCCCAACCTCCAGAACTGAGGGAAAAAATTCCTATCATTTATAAGCTGCCCAGTCTATTATATTTTGTTGTGACAGTCCCAATGGACTAAGACAACACCAAAATATATTTTTTTTAATTCATTATCTACAAAACACTGCAGATGTGATGGCTGCTTATCAAAGATTTAAAAAAGAGTTAGAGATGCCCTTAGGTAGACTGAGTATTTAAAAAAGCAAGATGGCAAATGAAAATGGCACATGGAAAATACTGCAAAAACCTCTAAAGTTGGATAGAATTTTAAGGGCATTTGTCAGGCACATAGATCACAGTCAAAGTGGTTTCAAACAAATCCACCTAGACATTTTAGGATTGTTAGAAACTTGGGGCAGAGTTGGGGATGCACTAGCAGGGGAAGCACCTTACGGTAGATGCTAGTGCTACCCTCACACCTCCCCTCACTGCTTCATTGCTTTGTAGTCCTTCAACACCCTGAAGGGCTCTTAAGAATCTAGAAGGAATCAGAATCTGAAAGAAGATACAGCACTTTTACCCCGGGTCAGTGCTTCTGCCAAAGATGACTCAGAAACCATTTATGTGTACGTCAGTTAAAATGAGGTTTCTTTGCAGTGACAGAGAACCCCACATTTGAATGGTTTATGTGAGAGATAGATGTTTAATTTCCTTCATGGAAGATGAATCCAGACACAAGCAATCCAGGGTTGGGATGGGGCCTCCACAAAGACATTGGGCCAGGCTCCTCCTAATACCATCCACCCTTCTAGGGATGTGGTGCCCTTTCTCTAATCATCACCTCTTCACTTCAGGCAGTAGGGCTGGGGCAGAGATGGAGAATGGGAAAAGCACGTAAACTTTAAAGAAAATTTTCTGGAAGCTGACATATCTACCTTTGTTTAGATAACATTGGGCAGAAATTTGTCACATGGGATGCCAAGCTGTGAGGCGGCTGGGTGGTGTGGTCTTTTGTCCAGGCAGTCATGTCCCCAGGGGAACCTATAACTAAGGAAAACAGATATTGGGGTAGGCAGCTAGTAATTTTTGCCTCTCTAAAGTTCATTAATGGAAGAAAGGTACAAGTGTTTCAGCTATATAAATCCTATTGCTTTTGTAGGTTTTAACATGCAAGGCATTCTGTTTGACAATCAAACTCAAGGCACACATAGGCTTAGTGAAGTCCTCCCTCCATTCTTCACTGCCAGGTGATATAGGGAGAAGATGGAGCCAACACTCAGCCCACTGCCCACCAGCAGTAAGGCCAGAGGAAGAGGACAATCCTCACCTATCAACATGGGCGATGAAACCATGGGGAGGAAAGTTCAAGGGTCTTCTGGCTTTGCAAAGGGTCGGATCTGGATCACTGAATACGTGTTGGAAAATGGAATAGTGCTTTCCCATTAAGTCCATGTATATGGCTCTCATGCAGCAATCCTGACAAGGGCAGACCAGTTTTTCTTCAGCTACCATAGTTTCCACCTGGGTGGATTCTTCATAGTTGGACCTGGAAGAAATCTTGAAGAGCATTAAGTGCAGGGTTCCCTTCTACCCCACTATCAGACTGGGGTTCCTAGATCAACTTGCCCCTCTCCAAATTTTCATCTCAGAGGATGGCCATTTCATGCTCCTAGTTGTTTAGGCCCCAAACCGTATTTTTCTAACACACCATATGATATGGTTTGGATTTGTATCCCCGCCCAAATCTTATGCTGTATCGTAACCACCAGTGTTGGAGGAGGGGCCTGATGGAAGGTGACTGGATCATGAGGGCAGATTTCCCCCTTGCTGTTCTCGTGAGAGTGAGTTCTCATGAGACCTGTTTTTGTTTTTATTTCTTTTGAGACGGCATCTCACTCTGTCATCCAGGCTGGAGTGCAGTGTGGCGTGATAGCTCACTGTGACCTCAACCTCCTTGGCTCCAGTGATCCTCCCACCTCAGCCTCCCAAGTAGCTGGGCCCGCAGGCATCTGCCACCATGCCTAGCTAACTTATTTTTGCTTTTTTTTTTTTTTTGTAGAGACAAGTTTTGCCATGTTGCCAGGCTGAGATCTTGTTGTTTAAAAGTGTGTAGCACCTCCTCCTTTTCCTCTTCCCCCTTCTCCCAGCATGTAAGACGTGCCTACTTCCTCTTTGCCTTCCAGCATGACTGTAAGTTGTCTGAGGTCTCCCTAGCCATGCTTCCTGTGTAGCCTGCCGAACTGTGAGTCAATAAAACCTATTTTCTTTATAAATTACCCAGGCTCAGGTAGTTCTTTACAGAAATGTGAGAATGGACTAATACACCATATCTAATCCATCAGCACATCCTGTTGGATCTACTTTCAGAATAGATTCAGAATCCAACCACTTCTTACCTCTGCCACTGCAATAATCTCCTATACGGAGGTCCCAGTGGGTGAATGGGAACTGAAACCTAACCCTGCTCCACTGGCTGAGCTGTGTACCTTTCTCCAAAGCTGCACCTACCTGGAAGAAGGGGCACCCTTTTCTATGTATACCAAGATGCCCTCTACAGGCATCTAGCAACTTCTCAGTAGTTCGTGTTACCTCTCTGCTCAAAACCCTCTCACTCAGAAGAAATGCCAAAATCTCACAAGGGCAGCTCTATGGGACTTGGCCCAGGTACCTCTGTGATGCCATGTCCTTCAGCTACACTGGCCTTCCAGCAAGCTCTGCCTTTACACTCACTATTCCTTTTACCTAAATTAGCTGACTTTCCCACATCCTTCCATTTTCTTCACAGGGGGCCCTTCCCTGGATTGTAGCTCCCCAACCCTGGTGTGCCCATCTCTTTGGCCCTCCATAGCCACATCCTCATCTACTGTAAGTAAAATTGTGTCCCCTAAAAGTTATGTTCAAGACTTAACTCCTAAGACTTGTGGATGTGACCTTATTTGGAAATAGGGTGTTTCCAGATGTAATCAAGATGAGGTCATACAATCAAGATGAATCAAGATGGATTCAGGTGGGCTTAATCCAAGGACTGGCATCCTGGTAAGAACAGATAAATTTGGACATAGAATCCTCCGGGGAGAATGCCTTAAGGAAGGAGGTGGCAACGGGAGTGATGCATCGAGGCAACATCCTAGTCCATTTGCGTTAATAAGAAAATACCTGAGAGTGGGCAATTTATAAACAATAGAAATGGATTTTCTCACAGATCTGGAGGCTGGGATGTCCAAGGCACTTGAGGGTTTGGTGCCTAATGAGAGCTCGGTCTTTGTTTCCAAGATGATGCCTTGCTGCTACCAGAGAGTACAGATGCTGTGCCTTACATGGTGGAAGGGACAGAAGGGTAAAAATGAGTCTGGCTAGTTCCCTAGTTCCCTCCAGTCCTTTGTAAGACACCAATCCCATTCATGAGGGCTCTACCCTCATGACCTAACCACCTCCTAAAGGCTCCACTTCTGCCAATACCGCCATATCAGTGATTACGTTTCAACATAGGAATTTTGGGGGACACATTTAGACCATAGCATCAAGGAACACAAAGGATTGCAGAATCTACCAGAAATGGAGACAGAGGGAGACCTGGAACAAATTCTCCCTCAGAGCCTTCAGAAGGAATCCACCCTGCTGGCACCTTGATCTTAGACTTCTGGCCTCTGTAACCGTGAGACAATACATTTCTGTTGTTTTAAGCCACCAAGTTTGTGGTTCTTTGTTACAGTAGCCCTAGAGGAAACAATTACCCCATCCACCATCCAATATGTTACTTATTAATTTGCTTAGGGTCTGCCTCGCCATTAGGAGGGAGAGGATTCTGTCTGTGTTTATTGCCACGTCTCCTGTGGCTGGCATGGGGCCTGGCACAGAGTAGATGCCACAAATACTTCCTGGAAAAATGAATAAAAGTTCACTCAGCTGAACCTGGTATGTGGGTCTCCCAGCACCTCCTGGGGCCATTTCAGCTGCATCCTCCACCGCTCCCAACTACAGTGGGTGACTGACTCATCAGTGACAGAGGAGCTGCACACAGTTGGCGAAACGCATCTCATGTGGATGTCTGAATCTAGTGCCTGCCCAGGCTGCTAGATACCTGAGACTGTGATATGGTTTGGCTGTAATCCCACCCAATTCTCATCTTGAATTGTAGCTCCCATAATTCCCACATGTTGTGGGAGGAACCTGGTGGGAGACAACTGAATCATGGGGGCGGTTTTCCCCATACTGTCCTTGTGGTAGTGAGTAAGTCTCACAACACCTGATGGTTTTATAAGAGGTTTCCCCTTTCACTTGACTTTTTCTCCCTTGCCACCGCCATGTAGGAAGTGCCTTTAGCCTTCTGTCATGATTGTGAGGCCTCCCCAGCCATGTACAACTGTGAGTCCATTCAACCTCTTTTTCTTTATAAATTACCCAGGCTCAGGTATGTCTTTGTCAGCAGCATGAAAACAGACTAATACAGACTGGTGTCTAGAAACTCACAGATCTTATGCTGTTCTTCCTGCCAGAGATGTGGTTCTTTTCTCTGGAACTAGGACATAGGAAGAGTGTGAGTTATTCTAGGGCATGATCTGGGTCTTATTCACTTTGGAATCCCTAGTAATAGGCAGATAGAAAGCACAGGACAGAGAGTTGTTGAACGAATTACGGGATAATAATGGCTTATATTTTTTAGAACATTCATAAGGTAGCAGGCACTATTCAAAGAACTTGGCGTGCTTCGATGCATGTCAACCTCACAATAAACCTATTATCTCAGTTTTACAGACTGGGAAAGTGAGGCGCAGAGGTATTGTGCAATGCGCCCACAGAACCCCAGTGAGCCTGTGGTGGAGTTACAACTGTGCCTCAGGGAGCATTCTCAGGCAGCATTCTCTTGTGCTTTACCGTCTCACAGATGATAAGGTTTCATTCAAGGACTTACAACAGCAACCTGGAGGCAGCATTCTCAGTGGCTGGTAGATGCCATTTGTACCGAGCAGGACAATTAAGCCCAATTCTGGAAAAATTCTGCTTTCTCTATTCAATGTATTTTATAAATGTCTTCACTCAGCAAATTTACCCTACTAATTATATTTTGCTTCGTGACCATGGTATGTCATTCGCATTCCTTCAGCACATGCTGACTGATGGGGAAGAGATGTTGGGTGACCCAGGCAAGCCAAACAGGATTAAAGCCTGCTGTCTCACCAGGTGGATAATCCACTTTGAATGCTTGAGAGGGGAGTGTTGAGATCACGCCCCTTCCTGTGGGACATTTTTCTGGGAAATAAAATCAGTGACAAACACGACACTTGAACACTCACATTGACTCTAGGGTGCAGGCTGAGCTCATCTGGTGCAGGGGAGTAATGCAGAGGTGAGGCCTGGGTCAGTGCCAGGCACAGGAAGGGGATTCAGGATGCACCACAGTCCGTGCCTCTTAGGAGAAAATCTGGACCTTCTCCATGGCTGTGTCTCTATTAATTTGCTAAGGCTGCCCAAACAAAGCACTATACATGGGCGGCTTACATAACAGGAATCTATTCTCGGTTCTGGAGGTCGGTAGTCTGAGATCAAGGTGTCAGCACAGCTGGTTCCTTCTGAGGACTGTGCAGGAGAATCTGTTCCAGGCCTCTCCCTGAACTTCTGGGGGTCGCTGGCCATATTTGGCATTCCTTGGCTTATAGAAGCAATACCCCAATTTCTGCATTCATCTGCATGTGACATTCAGCCTGTATGCATGCTTCTGTGTCCAAATTTTTCCTTTTTATAAGGATACCAGTCATGTTGGAAGTCTACCCTAATCCTTGATGACCTCATCTTAACTAATTGTATCTGCAACAAACCTATTTCCAAATTAGGTCACATTCTGAGGTCCTGGGGGTTAGGACTTTAACATATGAATTTTAAGAGGACACAAGCCAACCCGTAACAGTAACTTTGTCCCTCTCTCTCTTTTAACACAATAATGACCCTATGCAGGGATATTTCTAGGTGTCTACTATCTGTGTGTGGTAGGGGGACTTCTGGTACTGTTTTGGATTAATGTTCACAGACAGCAGCCTGAGGCTAGGAAGCAATTTGGGGCCATGACTAGTGAGGGGCAAAGCTAGTAAGATTTCTCAGGAATTTGAACCCAGAATTTCATCCCCATGGCACTTCAATCCAGTACATTTAATGACTCAGATGACCCTGGCCTTATCGGCCTGGTGATCTAAGAAGTGGACCTAACAGTGTGTGCATGTGCGTATGCACATACGTATGTTATGTCCATGTATAAGTGCATACACATAATGTTGGACACAGAAATATCTCAGAACTGGCCCTTTATCACCCTTCAGATAAAATTATCTTCAGCTTGCTTAGTTGTAGTTTTTCTTAATTTGCATCTCCTAACACTTTCATACATTTCTCCTGAAGTGCATATGCAAAGAGCTTCAACCTCAGTGTCAACCTGGTCATTGTACCATGGTTTCTAGGAAAAAATGTGTGTAATTGGTTCACACCCTCCTTCTGTACAGATTACAATTCTCCTTTTTTGGCATGAAAACCTCTCTTTGGAAATCTGTCTTTGGAAAGCAAATGTCGCCTTTTTATTAAAGTCCTCCCCAACTTGTTCAGGTTAAGTTTCACTAGTACCTTTCTGGAGTTTTTTATACCTATGTTATGGCCCCATATGCTATACTTTGGTGGTCTGTTTACCTGTCTGTAAGACTGTCTGCATAATTTGTGGGCCTTGTGCAAAATAAGAATTCAGGGACTCTTGTTAAAGAAACTATTAAGAATTTCAAGATGGGCCAGGCGTGGTGGCTCATGCCTGTAATCCCAACACTTTGGGAGGCCGAGGCAGGCAGATCACGAGGTCAGGAGTTCGAGACCAGCCTGGCCAACATGGCGAAACCCTGTCTCTACTAAAAATACAAAAATCAGCTGTGCGTGGTGGTGCATGCCTGTAATTCCAGCTACTCGGGAGGCTGAGGCAGGAGAATCACTTGAACCTGGGAGGTGGAGGTTGCAGTGAGCCAAGATTGCACCATTGTACTCCGTCCTGGGAAATAGAATGAGACTCCATCTCAAAAAAAAAAAAAAAAAAAAAAATTAAGATGAAGGTAGCAGAACCGTAAAGTAAGTGTGAGGTCCTTGTAAAAGCCTGGTCCATAAACTTGGCCTTGTCTGTCTGCCTGGTTCATGGATTGTGACTATCCTCAGTTCCCCTGTGCTCATCATTCAACGAATATTACATGAGTAAATGAATCAATACGTGAATGACTGAGAGAATAAGCTTTTGATGAAAGGCAGCCATTTTGTAAGCAAAACATTGCTGCTTTTAGTTGTCTGCAGAAAGCCTCACAGAATCAATGAGGTGAGAGGAAAAAGTGTCTGCATGCAATTATTCGTAATAAATAATCATGCTTTGTAGGCATGTAAGACTTTTATGCTCAAAACACTTTCAAAACATTAATTAATTCTTACAAAGCATCAATGAAATTGAAACTAGAAGGAGAATTTGAGGTATGCAAAATTTAATTTCCAATATTAAAATTTGTTACACAACTCACACTCCTCCCACTGGGCCAGGAAACACATTCCATGCCATCTCCTCTCCCTCCGAAAAAAAAAATGAACATGAGAACTTAGTTCTAATATATCAGTCAGGAAGGAGGCAAAACTGTCTGCTGAGAAACCCCAAGGGGTGGGGAGAGGCATTTATACATCTGAGGAAGGGTTGCATTTATTCATCTCTGAGTCCCCTTTAGATTCTGGGATTTAGGATTCTGGGAACCCAGGTAAGAATTGTCATGACCACAGGGCGGGCTCATTTTGAATAAAGATGTGGGGAATTCTGTGAGGTTATAAGATAAAGCTCAGCCAGTTCTTTCCCCCTACCCCCAAGAAATGGTGGTGACTTTGTGGAATCCTGAGCCACACTGGGAAACTCTGGTGGGGACTTTGTCTACATTATTGGAGGGTGGGTGGAGGGTGGGTGGAGTGTGGGTGTGAAAGCTTGGCCTTATACAAAGACAGCCCGAAGTGACTGGGCAACATGGAGCTGCTTCTAGAACACTGAACATTCTGAACTTTTGGATCCTCTAGGCTGGAGAGGGGTGGGGGCAGGTATTGGTGCACCTTAGCAGGGGGAGGAGCTGCCTGCCCTCTCTGGAGCAGAGAGAGCCTTCACACGGAGGACACCTGTGCTCTGTTTCCCATAAGGCATGAGGCCATCGGGTTGGGGGGTGTTCTACTGTCCTCAGCCAAGGACTCCTACCTCCTGAAGGAAACGAGAGCATAACTCCACATTTCCTAAGTGGGACTGTGCATTGTAACTTCCTTCCAAAGGGGACAGTGAAAGTGGGGGAAGATAAAGGGTAACTTTCTGGAAGAGAGATCTAACAAACGCTACTTCAGCCAGGCGATCAAGGTCAACATCAAAGCGCAAATGTTTCTTGTTTTCTTATTCAGGCCTAGGTTTCTTCTCTGAAATAACTTGAGCTCTTCGGAAGGTACAAAATCTCTCTGACATGAACGTTTGGTTTAACAACTGGCTACAGATGTGGTAATCAACGTCTCCCTGACAAGCTTCTGTTTTCTTCTTTGTGCATGGCCATGTCCATGTGCAGCCTGATCCTACCCCTATTTCCTACCTGTGCTCAGGAGCCGTGACTTCTAGGTCACATCCTTTCTTGCTGACCCCACTTTGGTTCCTGACATTTTTTTGTGGTCATCCTGCAGACCATTTAAGATCAATGTTAAAGCAAACTAAATATGGCCTGAGAAGGACTCCATATTTCTAGATTTGAGTCCTGTGGATGAACTGTAACCTAGCTTAATGGTCAGATAAAATTAAAAACCTAACTTAATAGTATGTACCTGTAACAATAGCGGAGGGTCGGTCAACCCCAGGGGCCATAATTCAACCACTCATAGACTGCTGAATGTTCAAACTGCGTTCAAATAAGGCAAATGCCAAGCTGTAACCAATCTCACCGTTTCTGTACCTCACTTCCGATTCCTGTACTTCACTTTACCTTTTTGGTCTATAAATTTGTTCTGATCACGAGGCACCCCAGAGTCTCCGTGAATCTGCTGGGATCCTGGGGGCTGCCTGATTCGCAAATTGTTCATTGCTCAATTAAACTCCTTTAAATTTGATTCAGCTGAAGATTTTCTTCTATCAGTCATGAGGTCCCACAAGCCAGCATGACAGAGTGGAAGAAACTTTAGACAGTAATTCTTGGTGGGAAGATACCTTGAGTTGAACCCAGAGTCTTGAGACTGAAATAGTAAAGATACTTTGCACGGGGTGGCGGTGAGAGAAGCATTTCTTTTAAAAAACTCCCAACCACTACCTAAGCCTGACTCCTGTAATGTACAGCAATGAAGGCAGATGAAGATGGCTGGTCTTAGGTTCAACATACAGTCTTCCCACTTTGTGTGTGCTAGTCTCATGTAACTCTTTTTAGTTTCTTTATTGCTATTATTTTTTAAAACATGCTTCAGGCCGGGCGCGGTGGCTCAAGCCTGTAATCCCAGCACTTTGGGAGGCCGAGACGGGCGGATCACGAGGTCAGGAGATCGAGACCATTCTGGCTAACACGGTGAAACCCCGTCTCTACTAAAAAATACAAAAAAATCTAGCCGGGCGAAGTGGCGGGCGCCTGTAATCCCAGCTACTCAGGAGGCTGAGGCAGGAGAATGGCGTAAACCCAGGAGGCGGAGCTTGCAGTGAGCTGAGATCCGGCCACTGCACTCCAGCTTGGGCAACAGAGCGAGACTCCGTCTCAAAAAAAAAAAAAAAAAAAAAAACATGCTTCAGTGCTCTTTCATATGCAGAGAAGCAACCCTGGGAGCCTGTGCCTTTTCCAGGCCCTTGTGCCTTCAGAAGCCAGGGTGTGCTGGGAGTACTGGGGGTAAGGGCATAGCTTCAGCCTGAAGCTTTTCACCGGAGTTATCTTTCTAGTGTGTGTGCAGTGGGCTTTACTCGGTTTCCCAGCCGTCCATCTCAGAGAAAGACAAAACCAATTGGATATGGTGTATGTAGTTGTCCAACTGTTTATTTGCCATTCACACTGATTAGAACACTGGATTTACAGAAGAAACTGTGGTACAAAGAGAGGAAGGCTCTGGTGGCTCCTGAACAGCAGCAGTCCAGCTGCCCTGCACAGGCTGGGCACGATGAATGCTCTCAGGAGAGGGGAGGTGGCCCACTCGACTGGGTACCATGGACTGTGTACAGTGGAGTGCCTGCTCTCCTGTGCTATCTAGAAACACCTGGGAGAGGGGTTTCTGGGGTATTCTCTCATGTCATCTGGCTGAAGACACGAGCTTGACAGTTCCCCTTTAGGAAGCGTTTGATACATTTGTACCAGGGAGAAAGAAGCCCATGCACGAATTTTCAGGATGTTTTGTTACTAAACCCAATAATTGCCACACAAGTAGACCCAAGGTGGGGGCTGGTTTAAATAGGACCACATCTCCCGTTGCTTTTTCAATAGATGTGTTATACCGTCATTTCAATTTGAAAGTTTATTTTTTTCCGTTGATTTTTATACATCCAGAGTAACACAAATAACCAACAGTTCTTTTTCTTTTTTTGCACATTCATTCCCCCTAGAACAAAAAAAGTGAACTTAAAAAAAATTGGAACCATGCTATTAGCTGTTTACAAAAGTGAGTAAGAAGTAGCTCATTTTAAAGTCTAAAATAAACAAAGTAGAAAGAAGCATTTTTTTTCCCTACAGTATTTAGCAAACCTAAGAAAAAGTCCGTAGAAACACACACAAAAAATTGAAAAAAAAGTTATAGGCATTAACAATACTTTATAATGAAGCTTAATCTATTTACACACATAAATACAATTAACTTTGTTGATGCAACTCTTCTGGAAGAAAAAAAAGAGCCAAATGATCAGCCTCATCAATACTGACCTGGCTAAAAACAAAATTCCCAACAAACACACAAAAATCCCAAAACAAATGTATACACTAGGGTAAACAAAAAGGCATTTTGTTCAGATGTAAAAAATGTTTTGTGAGATCACTGTCAAACAAATTTTCATGTATAAAAGACCCAAACATGTCATTCCCCCCAAAATAAAACCAACAAAATAAAATCACCAGGACGGAATGTCCCAAGGAAACAGGTATTTCAAGGCAGAAATCTGCAATCCTAAATTGCAGGACATTTGAGTGGAACCATTCATTTTCTTTCCAGTCAGAGCATTTCTGTTTATCTGCACAGAAACCCGAGGCAGCAGAAAGGCTGTCTATTTACTCACTGATTGTGATTTGCCCAGGAAAGCTTTTGTTGCTGCGTTTGGATAGCAAGCAGATCCAAAATGGTTGGCAATGTCTCTGCTCTGCTGGAAGAAACCCATAAACAGGAGAAAGGCTGACTCACCATGTTCCTTTATGTGAAGGGGGAAGAACTGGACCTTCTTGTGTTCTGAAATTTGGTACTGGGTGGGGGTATGTGCTATCTCCTTAAGAGAACATGGGAAAATGAGGAGAGAGAAAGTGGGATTTGGAAGATAGAGGAAGAGAGAAAAAAAGGGAGATATTGGGGGGAAGAGATGGAAGGAAATGTATTTTCAGATAGTGAGAAAAACAGAACTGAAATATGTGTCCATGTTGAAACCATAAATAGGGACATGAGTAAGCAGTAGAAATGCCTTATTCAATACTTCTCCTGGACCAGACACATGCAGTTATTATATGGGTGGCCTGAGGGTCTCATTGATACCTTAACTTTCCTGAGGGCAATGAATAAAAAGATACCTTAATCTACCTGAAGTCAATGAATGCAATTTTTCACACACACACACACACACACACACACAAAATGTGTGGCGTGAGACCTATCTCCAAAACAACTAAGGTCTAGTTTTTTTTTTTGAAACAATTAAATACTATATATGCTGGTAAGAGTCTGTGAAACTCTAAATTACCAAATCAGTGAGCCTACAATAGTGACAAGCCCTCTCCACACATGGCTTTGAGAGTAAAGGTTCAACGTGAAAGATTATCTAATCAGAGCGTGAGGCTGGTTTTGAGTTGGAATATCTTCAGGTAACAGAATTAAACTGAAAACATAATTTTTTCCTTCATTTTCTCCAGGATTTTGCAGGTCAGACATCGCAACATGTGCTGAAAAGAACATTTACATTCAATTTGGGGAAATGGGCTAATGGTCCTTTTCAGAAATTAAATTTTACATTTGCTGACATGTTGTGGTAATTTAGCTGCAGAAATGTAATATGGAATAATAGATGGAACTGAGTTGTGGAGGGAATCCTGTGGAAAATGAAAGTGAATATATTCCGAGTTTCTCCGAGATCTGCTCTAGCTCTTCTCTAGATAAGAACGACCTGACAACATAAGCTGCTTTACTCTTTAACTCTTAGCAAAGTGCTACTGCATGTGTGTAAAACAAATAATCAATATATATATAAGAAAACTCAAAAACAAGTTGTTTTAAATAAGTCCAGCTGTTTTTTGCTGCCTGCAGCCAAAGATTTGTCTAATTTGAATGCTTAAATTTATAAAATAAAAATCAAACACTGTTCTGAAGTCCTGCTTTCAAATACTCTTCAGAGTTGACCTGAAATCGTTGCAACGAATTTTAAGAGGTACGTTAAATAACCACCAGATCATTTGGAGCACACATATGTCAAAATCAGCAGTTAGGATTTATGAGTTGTACAACAACTGCATTCTGACCAAATCCTCCAATAAAAATAGTGCCATAAAATTTACAGTGACATTGGATACCTTTGAATTGTAGCCACGGACAGCAGTGACATGAATCTTTCCTGTCACACTGGTGCACAGGTAAAAGTCCACATACCCCATAGGGTAGGGTCTCAGCCTGGTGAAAGCAACACAAAGATGTTGTTGAGTGAGCAGCACGGGACAGGGGGTCTTGCACAGGTGGGACCATGTTTTCCCACTTGTCTCCACTGAGGCACACAGAGGGAAATTGGCTCCTTGAGGACTGCCTCTGGTGGGCCCCTAAATTGCTACAATCGTAGGCCCTAAATTCATTGATTTGGTTCCTATGGAAATGTGGCTCCCCTACACAGTTTACTTTGGCTGTGTTCTCTTACACAGCATCTGTGAAATTATCAGATGACCTTGGGGTGAGCAAATCCCCAGACAGAAATCGAATCCTCTCCAAAGATGTAATTACTGGCACCTGCCTCAACCCTCTGGAACTAGATTGACCTTCTCTGTTTTAAGGAGGAAGTTAGACATGAGACTCTTGTTGAGCCTGGCAGAAAATTCCATACTTCTGATCCTTAGAGTGACCCTCAGTGTCTAAAACTCCTATTAAAGACATTGCTGCGTGAGCTACCCACTTGTTTGATTAACATGAAAGGGAGTTTAATGTAAACAATACTTCTGGATAACCAAGTGATCACATTACTCATCCTTTTTTTCTAGCCTTCTTCAATGTGATACATTTAACTTTGGCTACTATCAAGAACAAAAAAAAATGTAGTACTTGATATTTTTCTTAATATAAGTACATTTAAATAATTAAAAAAGTATCAACACATAAATGTCTGAACATCAAGATACATAAATATCTGGGGATTCCTTGTGGGAATACAGTAGTTAAAAATGACCCAAAGCTGTAGCTGTTTCTCAAAAAAAACAACTACCCAAAAGTCCAAAAGAAAAGTTAAATAAAACTTAACAGAAAAGGGAATCATATTTCTTTCCATGGTCAAAGCAAGAAAGAAGCAAGCTCAATTTATATATATTTATATATACGTATATAAAAATAAAAACCACCCAAATGCAAATACGCATTTTGCAATTGATAAGGTGCGGAAAAATTAAAAATAAGAATTAGATGCCAAACAGGGCGAGTTGCATCTCCCCTCTCCCCCCACCCCAACCAAAATTCCACACTCTTTGGAATAAACAACTTGGTTAAAAAGTTAAGTCAAGGGTATAAAATCTTTCTTTTTATTCACAGCATTGCTAAATCAGAAGCATTCACAGTTTCCCTCCGGGAATCTTCCTGTTTGCTTTCCAGCGCGTCCCCTGGGTGCTGGGGCAGGTGGACACCCTCGAGGTGCGTCGGCTCGGACACCTCCGCGAGGACCGGGGCGCCGGCGGACGGCGGCGGCGTGGGCTTCCGGGGGCCGGAGGCTGCGCGGGCCTGACCTACAGCGAGATCCTGGCCGTCTGGCCGTCGGGCGGCCTCGGCCCCAGGATTGTGGCTGGGNCGTGGCCGAGCCCATGGCCGACATGCCGATGCCGATGCCCGAGGTGACCGGCGTCGGGGAGTAGGTGAAGGCGCCTGGGTAGTGCATGCGGGGGTCAGAGATGGAGGGCAGCGCGGGGAACTGGCGCGGGTCGCTGAAGGCCGTGAGGTCGGGTGCCGCTGCGGTGAGGGCAAGAGAACGGAGCGGGAGTGAGTGGGGGGTTGCGGAGGCTACAGCTCTTTCCTCTGCCCCCGGGGGCTACCCAGGATGATACCGCCTAGGAGGATGGGAAGCCACCCAGGATGCTACTGCTGGGGAGACGCAGACCACCCAGAATACTACCTCCCAAGAGGACGAGGATGCTATACCCAGGGGGACAGGGACCACCCAGGATGCCACCTGCTGAGATGACGGGGATCACCCAGCATGTCACCTCCCAGGAGTATGGGGACCACCCAGGATGCTATGCCCAGAAGGATGGGGACCACCCAGGATGCCACCTCCTGAGAAGACAGGGATCACCCAGGATGCTACCATCTGGGAGGATGGAGAGCACCCAGGATGCCACCTCCCAAGAAGATGGGGACCACTCAGGATGCCACCTCTGAGAGGAGGGGGACCACTCAAGATGCTACGCCTGGGAGGACAGAGACCACCCAGGATGCCACCACCCGGGAGGACAGGGACCACCCAGGATGCCATCTCCGAGAGGAGGGGGGCCACCCAGGATGCTAGGCCTGGAAGGATGGGGGACACCCAGGATGCTACTGCCCAGGGAGAGGGTTTCTACCCAGAATCTGCCACCCAAAAAAGATGAGGTCACCCAGGATGCTAAGCCCAGCAGGACGGAGACCAGGAGAATGCTACTGCCTGGAGGGATGGTATAATGTACAGTAATATAATACAGTAATATAGAATATCATGTAATGTAATATGACATATGAAATGATGTAGTATAGCATAATATAGTAGGTATAGCATAGATGTAATATGCAATAGTATATACTACAATATGTATAACATATATAAAATGTTGATATAATCCCAGGGTTGGCACACTGCAGCCTGCCAGCCAAATCTGGCTGCCACCAGTTGTTGCATGTCCCAGTAGGTAAGAATGCGTTTTACTTTTTTTAAATGGTTGAAAATGCAAAAAACAATACTTCCTGACCTGTTAAAATGACAGGAAGTTCAAACTTCAGTGTCCATCCATACTTTGGAACGCATCCTTACTCATTCTTTCATGTACTGCCTATGGCTGCTTTAGAGCCACTGCTGTAAAGTCAAGTGGTCAGTATAGAGACTGCAGGGGCCACAGAGCAAATATTTATTCTTTTTTTTTGAGACAGAGTCTCACTCTGTCACCAAGGCTGGAGTGCAGTGGTGTGATCTTGGCTCACTGCACCCACCACCTCCTGGGCTCAAGCAGTTCTCGTGCCTCAGCCTCTTGAGTAGCTGGGATTACAGGCGCCCGCCACCAGGCCTGGCCAATTTTTGTATTTTTAGTAGAGACAAGATTTCACTACGTTGGCCAGGCAGGTCTTGAACTCCTGACCTCAAGTTATCCACCTGCCTCAGCCTCCCAAAGTGCTGGGATTACAGGCATGAACCACTGCACCCAGCCCTAAAATATTTATTCTCTGGCCCCTTACAGAAAAAAGTTTGCTGACCCTCTATTTGATCAATATATTAATATACCAATAATAATATAAACCTAATCTGTGATATTAATATAACAAATGATAATTTGACACTATATAATAATTAATGTAATGGATGCATAAATATGTTACTGACACAATATGTTATACATAATATATATCCTAACACTATTAATATATAATAATACATTACACATAGTATTTAGGTTGAATGATAGAAAACTGCCATTTTCATAGGCCTTCAACAGTTGAAAAGTTGATAGTTTCCTAGTATTTAAGTGAATGTATGGCTCAGTAGCAACTGTTGAGCGAATGTCAGGGAATATCATTACCACTCCTCCTCTCCATATCTACCTTTATACTAGTTCCACAATTTTAGAAACAGTATGGCCTTGAGTTCACCTGGTATTCTCTATTATGCACTTCACTGGTTTGTCAACACAAGTAGATGTAGGACCTTGATTTATCTACTCTGTTTTTTGCACATGAGGACATTTTACCAGAAATTGTAAAGCTTTGTCTCTAAAACTCACTTTGTTACGACTGTGCATTATTTTGTTAGGATTATGCATTTACAGTTTCACCAACTGGCTTTAGGGCTGTCCTGTGGTTCACTGGCTCTGTCTGCATTTTTCTTACCTACAGGCCTCCCTTGGGAACTACGGAGGATTTGTGTACTAGGCAGGGTTCCCTATGTCTGAAGATCAGAGTTTCTCAACTGTGACACTGTTGACATTTTGGGCCAGATCATGATTTGCTGCGGTGGAGGGAGGCTGTCTTATTCATTGTAGGATGTTTGGCAGCATCTCTGCTTTACCCAGTAGATGCTAGTAGCATCCCCCTCCCCTCTTGTGACAACTCAGAATGTCTCCAGACATTGCCAGATATCCTGAGGGTGGGGTGAGGGAAGCAAAGTCACCCCAGCTGAGAACCACCACTGCAGATGTAGGAGGGCACCCTGGAGTAGTTCATGTTCCTCAGAATTATTCATTAAATGACCAGGCTAGGACTCTCCTCTTTATATCAGCAAATCCACAGACAGCAACAAACGGTAGAAACATGAATTCATTGTTTTAAAATGTGAAGTTCTCAGATCAACACACAAAATAACTCTTAAGCTCGGATGGCATGTGGCCTGTGTCCTTTTGAGTTCAGGCTGATAGAGAAAGTTGACAGAGCCAAAAGCTTGCTCTGAAAGGAAAGCTACCAAGGTGGATTAATCTGTTTTTGGAAGGCATCGGCAGTTGATCAACTTCCTCATATTTCAAGCCTATTATTCTAGCAGGGAGAGCTAGTGGTTTTTTTTTTCTCTCTCTCTCTCTCTTTCTCTCGCTTGCTCGTCTCTTCCACACCCCATCCTCCCTCCCTCTAATGGTCTTTTATTGCCCTAACACATTTTTAAAAATGAACTCCTCTGTACCTTTGGGGTGAGTGTGATGAGGGGATACACTCCTCATCAGAGAGGTAATTAAAGTTTATAGAAACAGCCCAAGTCTGTAGCAGATCCCTTCACTAATGAGGAAACCAGGAGTCTGACTTTCAAACAAACACTCCTGTTAATCTTTTCAAAGCCAGGCAGACATGTGGGCAGGGAAAAAGTTGTAAACGGACAGTGGTTCTGAGGCTGCCCTTCCTTGGCCACGCTCTAGTCAATTCTTGAGCCAGGCCACACCTCATTCCACAGGGTTCATCCCTGCCCACTTGTTGGGGCCATCTGTGAGCAAGCCTTGTGTCACTTGTTTTTGCTGACATGGAGAGCTGTGACATGTTTGAGAGTTAACAGGAAGCTTTACTCCATTTTTCCATTTAGATTTATAGAGTCTACGGAGAAGCTGGGACAGGAGGAAAAGCATTAGGCAAATACAGTCAGTTTGTTGTCATCTGATGCAATACTCTGGACACAAATAAATGACTCTGCCCATTATTCCTCTTGCTTCATTTGCCCTGAGACAAAAAGGTGAATCCACTGGAAAATGAATGAAAGGTCACCCTGTTTTACAGCAATGTCTGGACATGCTCTGCCGGTAGGTTCCAACTATTACATGGTAATGTGGTGATGGTACCAAGTTACTGGAATCCGGAGTGAGTCCGTGATTTGTCATGGACATAAGTACTGGAATGATGTTACGGTCTCAGCTGTTGGGGGAAAATAGTTCTTTCACTTGTGGGCAGAACATCCAAAGGAAAGAGCTGAAATGCTGCCTGTGATCCTTCTGTGTATACATGAGCAACGTCATACTACAAAAGACTATCCATTTGGTCAAACTATCTTTTTTACACACATTTTGATAATAAAATACCTTAGACCCTCTAGATATGCTCAGATTCAAATGCTCTGTTCAAATGTTTGTTTTCATCTTTGTGTCTTGTCTCAGATCCCTTATTCAGATCCATCAGTCTGCACAATTCACCCATCCAGCCATAGCTCTTCTGTCCTTTTGGCTGGCCTGGTGTCCCCTGATTCAGCAGCAGGGGGGAGGAGTTGGGGACCCCTGATATTCACAGGGAGTTTTTAAGAGTAGGAAATCTGGTGCTTAGGAGGTCCAGGTATTTTGGCTGCAAGTGTTTTCCCATTGATGGGGCTAAATATTTGCCATGACGGCTCAAGTCTTCGCTCTCCAGCTTGACATGGATGAAAGCAGCCTCGCTCCAGGGCCCCTCCCACTGCCCCCAGAGGATTAAACAACCTGAGCAGGTAATGGCTGCCTTAAAAGGAGCTTTTGCATGACTCAGATTAATGCATGCTGTCTGTCGCCCAGGTTGGCAGCTAAACATTAATTTTTTTTTTAAAAAAGAAAAAAAAAAAGAAAAGTAAACCTCTAGATGACAACTCTTTTCAGACAAGGTGTGGAGTCTGTCTGCAAAGGATAGAGAGAGAGACAGACAGAGTCCAAGTCCCCAGTGCAGAAGGAAGCCCAGGTGGGGCTGGGGCCGGGAAGAGGGACAGAGCACAAAGCTGTCGGGCTGGATTAAAAGGCAAAGCAGCCACAGAGCAGTGTCAGGTTCTCAAAGCTGTCGGCCAGGCAGCCACTTTCCTTTTATGTATTCCACCCCCCCCCCACCCCCCCCCCCC
>NW_016807866.1:4169871-4206947 GCF_001698545.2 Rhinopithecus bieti
CCCCCCGCCTCCAGTTTATGACAACACTTTTCAGGCCTGTGCTCCAGGCTTGATTTCTCAGAGGGAGTTCTGCCAAATTGAAGAGCAGTCTCCCATACTGTTCTATGCCACTGTGAAAGCTCATCTGGAATTCTGTCCTCCCTCCAAGAAGAAAAGAATCATTCTTGGGTTCTGAAATGGGACATGGTTTTTATCTGCTTCACACTCCCATGCCATAAAATGTTCTCCCTTACGCCTTGGGTGATTGAAGTCCAGGGTATTCACAAATGTAACTGTGATATGGGACTTTGCAGTGCACGTTACTCATTCCTTTTATTTAAAAAGTCACCCGTCCACCTGAGCACCAGTCAGCTGGAGGAGTTGGCCCCCAGGGTTCTTGGACTATAAGGTGCTGATCTTGGGTGATGACCAAGTCAGAAGACTTACGTAATAAATTCCAAAGGACAGGCCTACAGCAGGAACATTCGAAGGAGAACAGGCATTATTTCAGATGAAGACCACAGCCAGTGGGCAGAGGGGTGCACTGAGAAGAATCAGTAAAAGCTGACAAGTGCCTTTGTTCTTGAGGGATAAACTTCTAGAAACCACAAGCTAAACAAGATGCCACGATACCTGTGCTACTCTCTCAATGCCTTAGAGCAGCATGTACCATGAAAACACTGGCATTAATGGCCAAAAGTAATGTGAAAACCGAGCACTGAAGTTGGCTTTCCTATTTTACTGTAGCACCCAAGAATACTGGAAGGCAGTGGTTCTCACCTGGGGGCAGTTTTGCCCCTTGGGACATTTGGCAATGTCTGGAAACATTTTTTATTGTCCTAACTGGGGTGAGCGGGATACTATTGGCATCTAGAGGCCGAGGATGCTGCTAAATATTCTCCAATGCTCAGGACAGACTCCCCCAACAAAGGATTATTTGGCCCCAAATGTCAATAGTACTGTTGTGAAGCTCTAAGCAGCAGCTAAGGCATCTGGTGAAACCTGAAGTAATCACAACTGTCTGGAAAACGCAACATTACACAACATTTAAAATGGCAGACATGACTCCACTGCCCCTGTGCCTGTCCCCTAATCTGCTATAATCTGATCCCAAGAGCTGAAAGGCAAGACCCACCCCCTCCCCCAAACACACATGCAAGGGTGTTTGCAGGCATCATAACACTGAAGTTCTCTGAAGCATTTTCACAGTTTGGTGCAGCTCCAATTTCAAAGCCCCAAACACTAAGTTTCTTCTTTTGCCTTCAACAAAGGGATTTTTCTCTGTAACTCTGATTTCCCTGCCCACGAGCAAAGGTGAGTGCCAAGCCCAAAGGGCTCATAGGTTAAATGACTAATACTTAATGAGCTCATATTAACAACAATTATGCTAACCATGACACCTGAGTTTTTCACTGTGTTCCTCTAGCCTCTATATGAACAGCGCTTAGTTGGAAATGTCTAATTTGGGGTATACAGTTGATTCTCTATATCTGTGAGTTCTGCATCTGTTTAACCAACCATAGATCAAAAATATTAGTTTAAAAAAGGATGGTTGTGTCTGTATTAGACATATACAGACTTTTCTCCTTGTCATTCCCTAAACAATACAGTAAAACAAGTATTTACGTAGCATTTACATTTTATTAGGTATTATGAGTAATCTAGGAATGATTTAAATATATGGCAGGATATATATGTTATATATAAATATACCATTTTATATGAGGGACTTGAGCATCCATGGATTTTGGTATCCATGGGGGGTCCTGGAACCAGTCCTCCATGGATACCGAGGGGTGGCTGTATTTACTTCCCATTCCACATGTACCCCCATGTGCTGTCCATGTGATCTGTGAAAATTTACCACCACCACATGGACCAGTCCCATCAGTCCAGAATTCATTTGGAATAATGAGTCCTAAAAGTTGACTACTTTGGCTTTTTATATTGTTCTTAACCCTTCAGTCACCATCCTTTCTTGCCAAATGTGAACAACTTTAGAATGTCTAAGGAACCTACTTCTCCAAGCCACTTCTGCCTTCATATCCACAATCTCTGCCTCTTAAGTATCCAAGAAAATCAGTGCATGGGCATGGGACTCAGAGTAGAGATAGGTCACCTTGTCTTTAAACCATGTTTTACTCAATTTTTAATAACGTTCTGCCAACTCCTTCATGCACCTCTAGTCTCCTGGACCTTCCACCTCAGCTCAGCTGCAAAGAATGTGTTTTCAAGTGGCTTACTTGAGAGTCGACTGGAAAGTTCTGCAGAGAGGGTTGTCATGCCGCTGGCACGTCCAGGTGAAATGGGCGTTGCTGGGTGCACAGAAGGAGAGGCAATGGATCCCAGGTATTGGTAGGACTGATCATAGGACCACGGTGGGGATGGCTGGATCTGCCTTGTATCTGAAGAGGATCAGAAAGATCAATTATATGTAAAGTGGGGTGGGATTTAAAAAATGTCTTTTAATAAGAAACGAGTGGCCTTTGTTCAAATATGTCATATACATGTATGTGGCCTATGTACCAGGGTTTAATAAGCCTACTCAAGTCCGAGTATCTGCCTCTGTTGGATTATTTCCCTCCAAAAGAGACTGGATTCTTGGAGATTTTCACCTGATACCTATTCCTTCCGAAGGTTTTATTTAATCATGCTAACAATGATGAGAGAAATGGATTACACTTTCAAGGTAGGAGTGTTAATGTCCAGACTGTTGAACTGCAGCACTTGAGAACTTCAAGTATCTCATGACTGCTGAGATGATTTCACCTTTGCCAATAACTAGAATTATCATCATCAGAAACATTTGATAAACTCAGGATCACCTAGCTGTGTTCGGTAAGAATGTGGAGTTTGGGGCTTTTTTTTTTTTTTTTTTTAAAATACCTTTACCTTTGGCAAAAAGTATTCCATGGGCTGGTAAATGTTTTATATTAAGGCGAATTCTCTCCCAAGGATGACAGGAAAGAAGGTCTGGCTGGGAAACTGGCAATGAGGTCTAATGACTAGTTCACAAACCCAGCAGTAGAACTGGCCCTATCAACCCAGGCCTTCTGTTCCTTTTCAGGACTTCAAGTTTGCAACTTTTAAAAGTCAGAGTTTTTAGCAGGTATTTTATAGATTGCCATTATAAGAGGCCTGGGATAGGAAAGAGACAAAAGTCTGACTTCAAAAGATTTAGACAGAATGGATTTTGTCAATTTGACTCCAGTGTTCAAAGGAGTCTTAATTTTCAAAAGCATCATACTGTTTGCAGATGAAAAGGAGGAGGAAAACCAGCTCTATTCTTAGGCAAATGTGTAAGGAAATTTAAATTGGACAGTGTCCCACTAGAAGAGTTTTAATTTCTTTGGCGTTAAACATTAATATTCTCTTTATGTCCCACCTTTGTGGACAAAGATAACAGTGAACTACCATAACTCCCAAGGGTCTTCACAGCCAGAGCTTCATGATCCTGCAAGTAGCAGTGTAGGAAGAGGAGACTTCTTTCCAATACTGGGTATAAGTTTTTTATAGATCAGGACATAAAGAAATGAGCTATTTCTACTCATTATAAAATATTCAGATCTGCTTCCTACAGGGGCTTTTCATTTCCAGCAGTTCAAATTTGCTTTTCTGTTTATCTCTTTGAAGCTGCCACAGTGGATAACAGAATCAGACATTTGGAGACCCAAATCTTCCTCCCCAGTATTCTGACAGCCTCCCTCCCTCCCTCATACTGATTCATTTCTTTCTTTTTTGTGTGTGCATGAAAATAACTGATTTTTTAAGTTTAAAAAACCTGGTAGTTCCTGGGAAAATAGTTTAACTTGGCATCTTTGAAATCTATTATTAAAGAAAGGTCTTCATTTTATTCCAAATTTTAGAAGATTTAAAGAGGTGGCAAGAAAAAAAAGAGCTAGTCCATTTTAAACTCAGCAGAAAATAAATGTTCAACCTTGGCTGAAGCTCCTGTGTAATCTTATAGCTAACAGTGTTTCCAATAACTAAAGGCAAACAGAAATAGCAGACTGTTCAATATTCCCATGCTACTGCAGGTATTTTACTCCAAATGAAAAAAAAAACCATATACTTAGATATTTTGTATAAGTCATGCGTATATACTAGATACACACGTTTACTAAGTGAATATAGAGTACTCCAATATTTTAATCATTTTAAAAGCAAACAAAAGAGGTTTCAGAATTATCATAAAGCCCCCCAGGGTGTGAACTGCGGTACAGTAATTCATGCCTTGTTGTGTAGACAGCCTCACACCTCTAACCCCGTGTCTAAAGCCACACTAAGCATAAAGTATTATGCCATGATTCATGCTCTGTCATGTTTTACTGTAGTGAAAAAGTTGTGCTAGGCTTTTCTAAACTCATAATTAAACCATGCAAACGTTGCATAATATTTCACAGCCTTTAAAAAATATGCTTTGGTAAAATCTTTATGATTAAAGTCCAAGTTCTACGAGTTTTTTTTTTTTTTTTTAAAGACAGGGTTGCAGATTCCACATTTTCTGACTTCACACCGTAACTTAGCTTTTCAGGTGTTGGAGGGGGAGATGGCAATAAACACCCTGAAGCCCACCCAACCCCCCACATCAGTTTTCTTTCACGAGACCGCAGTGACCTGTGCTTGGGTTCATTGCCAGTGGTGGGCCAGAAGGTGGGGATGGTGAGCCTCTGATGTTGGGGTTTTAGTGGTTGCCTCTTCTGCATATGTTACTAATAGAAAACAAAAACAAAAAAGGCCTGATACTATGGTGCATTCTGGGTTTAATATTCATTACTGTCTTTGGTCTGACAGGGCCAACATGAACTCATGGGCCACCCGAGCACTGGACTAACAGGCAGGAGAGGTGGGCTCTGGGTCTTTCTGTCTGGTGAGCAACTGGGTGACCTTGGATTACTCACTTACACTTTCTTATTCTCACCTCTGAAGGGAGATGATCCCTAAATCCTTTCCAATGGTGACAGAGCAGGATTCTAATTCCAATAGGTCCTACACAGTATTTCTTTGCTTTACTTGTACATTAAGCAGAGAGAGGGAAGAATCAGATGTGGGGTGAAGAGTGGTGCCTGTAATAATAAATCTGTGTATTCTGGGAAGAGGAAGTAGAGGGGAGTAAGATGGGAGTTATCCAGAAAAGGCCACAGGCTGAGGAGGAGAACCACTGTAAATCATTCTCCAGAGCACAGGGCTACTTGTTCTTGAAAGAGCTGCCTCTGATAAGTCAGTCCATCAAAAAGAACAAAAGCGTATTGAACATTTACAGTGTGCCAGGAATGTGCTAATTTACCTGGTAGGAGAGTGATGAATAAAACCAATATGGTCCCTGCCCCACTGACACTTCTAGTCACTGAAGATCCCAGGACCTTGTGATGCTTGGAAAGGCATCTTCCTGTTGCATTAATCATTATACTGGGTGTTGCTTCATTCATTCATGTATTCATTCATATGTTCATGAAATTACTTTTTTATTCACTCATATTTCCAACAAACATTTTGGCTTCACTTGGGCCACTGTCTTGGGGACTCACTAGTGAATGGAAGGTTCCTGCCTTCTGGGAGTTACAGCTACTGGGGTGCCTCAGGGCTGTATCTGGGCTAACTGCTAGATTAGCTGCCTGATTTGGACTTGCAAACAGCTGTTCCCAAGGTAGAAACAAGAACCCTAGTGGTATCTATTACATGCTTATGTTCTGCCTCTGAGAGGAGGAGACTAGGGAAAGCACCGAACTTAAATCACAGACAAATTTCAGTTTGCATCCTGTCTTCACCATAAACCAACTGGATGACCTTAGGCAGGTCACTTATTTTCTCTGGTTCATAGCTAGAATTCTGACTTCAAAGAGTAATAGGAATAAGTGAGATAAACCATATGGAAAGCAAGTATTACAATTTCTGGCCATAGTAAATGCTCAATAGGTCTGAGTAACCTTTATGATGACATTTTGAAAAAGAAAAAGAAATCCATGCCAAGGGACTTATCCGATGTTCATTGGTGAGACCACACACATTTGCTCCAGGATAAGGCTCAAGTAATAGTGTTTTGTTCACAGCTAAAGTCTTGACAGACACACTCTTCAGGCTGGAGAGGAGCTGGGCTCAGGAGATTAAATGGTAAAGGGGGAAGGAGATTGGAAATTTGGGATTAGGATGGAGAACGCAGGAACTCAGTATCTCAACCAACTCATGTTTCCATTAAAAAATACTGCATTCAGGGCTAGGCGCGGTGGCTCCTGCCTGTAATCCCAGCACTTTGGGAGGCTGAGGTGGGTGGATCATGAGGTCAGGAGATCGAGACCATCCTGGCTAACACGGTGAAACCCCGTCTCTACTAAAATACAAAAAATTAGCCGGGCGTGGTGGCAGGCGCCTGTAGTCCCAGCTACTCGGGAGGCTGAGGCAGGAGAATGGCGTGAACCCGGGAGGTGGAGCTTGCAGTGAGCTGAGATCACGCCACTGCACTCCAGCCTGGGTGACGGAGCTAGACTCTGTCTCAAATAAATAAATAAATAAAATAAATAAATAACTAAATAAATAAAAATTACTGGATTCAAAAAGTTAAATTTAAGCCTTTCTGCATACCAGTTTTCCAGGCTAAATGATGTCTGATGCAGCCACTTTACTGAGGCCATTTTGTGATAGGTTATTTTCAGCTTTTTAATCATCAAATAATGGGTAAAACAGGGACCCCTTTTCACATCCTCGAACCCCATTCCCTTCCATTTGAAATGGGAAGTTAGGGATAAGGTAGAGTTGAAGTTAGTGGTGAGCTCAGAGGTGTACATGGCATATATCACACGAGAAGAAAGGAGAGTGTTTTTATCTTTTGATGCAGCAATATTAAAATGTCTCTAGAGTCAACAATGACCCTTTTAAATAATTCATGTCAGAATGTCCTGCTGCTTCTAGTTTCAGTTCCAAAATGTGAAGAGCTTGAGAGTCATCACTCTTGTTTTTATAAGAAAAAATGCTGAACAAACTGAAAATCCATGACTTTTCTTAAGTCCAATGGAAAGCTGAAGTTGCAGGGCAAACTGCTACCCCAAATTTTGAGAAGCAGGCAAATATAGAGAACCACAGTGAGGTCTGCTTGCTGGGAGCAGAATTTCTGAATTCATAAACTGATGGGAACACTTAATGGTGATTTTGACAGATTGCTAGAGACTGAGTACAGACTGGTGTGAGAGTAAGACACTCCTGGGGGCTACAGTTTCAGGAGGAAGTGCACTGTTGTGGGTTTTTCATTCAGGAACTCTACCAGATTCTCCCAGGATCCAATATATTATAATAACAGTGGGTTATGGCTGAAAGAGCTTCAGTAGATTGACTAAGGAGGAGTTCATAGAGAAGCTCATAGATGACATGGGAGACAAAAACAAGGACACTAGAGGAATTTGAAGTCTCTGGTACCCTCTGCAAACATTAAATACAGTCCAGCTCTTAGGTACATGAAAATAATAACTCACACTAAAGGCCTAAGTTCCTGTTGCCTGATAAATCATATTAAACTTTCAATTAAAAATTACAAGAAAGGCAAGAAAAAACACAGTCTGAAGAGACAAAGCAAGCATCAGAACCAGACCCAGATGTGACACAGAGTTTGGGATTACCAGACAGGGAATTTAACAACGATTGACATGTTAATGGCTCTAATGGAAAAAGAAGACAACGTGCAAGAAGAGATGGATAATGTAGGTAGGGAGATGGAATTTTTTTTTTTTTTTTTTTTTTTGAGACAGAGTCTCACTCTGTCGCCCACGCTGGAGTGCAGTGGCGCAATCTCGGCTTACTGCAACCTCCACCTCCTGGGTTCAAGCGATTCTCCTCCTCAGCCTCCTGAGTAGCTGGGATTATGGGCGCCTGCCGCCACGCCTGGCTTTTTTTTTTTTTTTTTTTTTATTTTATTTTTAGTAGAGACAGGGTTTCACCATGTTGGCCAGGTTGGTTTGAACTCCTGACTTCAGGTGATCCACCCACCTCGGCCTTCCAAAGTGCTGGGATTATAGGCGTGAGCCACCGTGCCCGGCCTGAAACTCTTAACACTCGAAAGGAAATTCTAAAAACTAAAAGCACCCTAACAGAAATGAGGAATGGCTTTACAACTTAGTAGACAGGACATGACAAAGGAAAGAACCAATGAACTTGAAGATACAGAAACTTACCAAACAAAAAGATAAAGAGGAAAAAGAACATCCAAGAACTGTGAGAAAGTTTCAAAAGGTGTAACGTGTAATTGGAATACCAGATGGAGAAGAAAAAGAGAACAGTGGAAGAAATATTTGAAGTATTAATGGCTATGAGTTTTCTAAAATTAATGACAGATACCAAACTACAGATCCAGAAAGCTCAGAGAACACCAAGCATAATAAATACCAAATCTACACCCAGGCATATCACATTTAAACTGCAGAAAACCAAAGAGAAGAGAAAATCTTGAAAGAAGCCAGAGAGGAAAAAGCCAACACCTTACCCTTAGAGAAACAAGGATAAGAATTCCATCATCTTTCTCTTCAGAAACCATGCCAACAGAAAGCAGAATGAGTACAGTGTTGCAACAAAAAAGCTACCAAACTATAATTCTGCATCCAGCAAAATTATCCTTCAAATTCAAAGAAATAAGGATATTTTCTGACAAAACTGGAATAATTCATTGCCAGCTGACCTGCCCTATGAGAAACGTTAAAAAGAAGTGCATAAAAAAGGAAGAGCATTAGAAAAGTACTACATTAAGGTAAAATTAAGTTTTATTTTTCTTAACTGACCTGAAAGATAACTTTACAATAATAGTAATGTATTGTGTGATTGTAGCATGTGGACAAATGAAATAAAAGGCAGTAATGATAGGAAGGAAGAAGTGGTACAGTGTTATTTGATGCTAGATGTAGATTAGTTATACATGTACTTTTCAAACTAGGGCAATAACTAAAACATTTTAAAAGAATAATTGCTATGCTAACAGGAGATAAAATGGAATCGTATAAGATGTTTAAACCTATAAAAGGTAGAAAAAGGTGGGGGGAAGAATCAGGTGCAACAAATATAAAAGTTATAAATATGATTGATACTACTCCAGTTATAGTAATAATTAGGTTAAAGATGAATACCCTAAATGCACCAATTTAAAGACAGAGATTGTCAGTGTGGATTAAAAACAAGACCCAACTACATATTGTCTACAAGGGACCTATTTTAAATAAAAATATTCATACAGATTACAAGTAAAGGGATGGAAAAAGATATACCATGCTAACACTGATTGAAAGAAAGCTAGAGCAGCTATATTTTATACAAAGCTGACTTCAGAGGAAGGACAATTTTCAGGGATAAAGAAGGGAATTACATGATGATAATGTGGGTGAATTCTCTAAGAAGACATCATCTTTAATATATGTCCATCTAAAAACTGAGTGTCAAAAAACATGAGGCAAAAACTGATAGAACTGCAAGGAGAAATAGGTAAATATGCTGTAACAATTGGAGACTTCAATAACCGTCTTTCAGTAATTGATACATCAAGCAGGCAGAAAATTAAGACACAGTTGACCTAAACGGTACTACCAGTCAACTTGATCTAATTAACATTTATGGAATATACTGTCTAACAGCAGAATACATATTCTTCAGCTCACATGGTACATTCATCAAGATAAGCCATATTCTGGGCTACAAAACACACTTTAAGATCCTTAAAAGTGTAGAAGGCATACAAAGTATTTTCTCGGACCACATGGATTTAAACTAAAAAGCCAATAATAGATAACTGGAAAATCTTCAAATATTTGGAGATTAAACAACATACTTCTACATTAGCCATGAGTCAAATAAAAAGTCTCAAGAGAAATTAAAAAGTGTTTTGAACTAAATGAAAATACAACTTATTACAGTTTTTGGATGCAGACAGAGCAGTGCTTAGAGGGAAATTTATAGCATTGAATACATATATTAGAAAAGAAAGATCCAGAATTAGTCACTGAAGCTTCTGCTTCAGGAGACTGGAGAAAAAAAGCAATATGGACCTCAAGCAAGCAGAAGAGAAGTAGTAATAAAAATTAGACTAGGAACCAATGAAATTAAATACAGGAAAGTATTAGAGAAAATCAAAGAAACAAAAAATCTTGTTCTTTGAAAAGTTCAAAACATCCGTCTTTGTCCTCGTGCTCCCCACAGGCGCTGGGAGAAGATGGACAGAGACCCCTCCTGACCCTCCTCTGACTGTCCACTCTAGGGTCTTTTAAACACCCACCCTCAGAAGCACCCCTTGAGCGGTGGCACCCTCCTTCATCCTGGGCCTGGAGAAGGTTATAGTTAGAAAGCCCCTTCTTGGTTATGTGGCTGACATCTTTAAAATGCCAGGTCTTTCAGTCATCTCTCAGAGCTATTTAAAAATAAAAGTCACATAGGCCACAGGGTGGTTCTACCATCTATTTTTGAAAAACCCAAATCTGCTTGATGAACATATAAACCCAAGGGGCAGCCCTGGTTATTTCCCTGGAGGAATTTTTTCCCTCCTGCAGCCTGGAGGAAGGTAGGGACGTTCCCAGGGTTCCCTCCAAGTTCACCTCAGTCATGGGGAGCTGGTGTAATGCCCTCTTGGAGACCTCAGAACACACAACAGGATGTGACTCAGGACTCAGAGATGTGAGTCAGTTTCCAGGGTGATGTGTTAGGGCGAGCCCCAGTGGTGGTTTGCATCTCACTGTCTGCGACCCCTGGGAAGAAAGGGTTAGGCTCCCCTGCAGGCAAAGGTGGTGACCCCAGATGCTTCCCAGCATCACCTTTCAGAGGTGTGTGATATCAGGGCCTTTCAGAGTCCCTGGGGGTGGGCAACTCTGCTCTGAAAGGGACGTTTCCCTGAAAGTTCCACTGTCTTTGAGAAGCAGTGTTTCCTCTGGCCTCTGCAGCAGGGAGCAAAGCTCCGGCACAGCACAAGTAAGATTAGTCACCTCTTCCTACTACAGGTACCCCCAGGTAGCAGACACCGGCTCAGCACACTGTTGCTGTATCATTGAAATCCCATGACAACATGAGTCAGTCAGCACCAGCTCTGGATCCTGGAAAAAAGAGAGGTTGTGAAACAGCTCCAGGATTTGCCAACCGTTCGTCTCTGGCTGGCTGCAGACATCTTGGTTAGTCATGTGTAGCTCAGATGCATTCATTGTTCCAGCAATTACTTTGAAGGGAAGCAGTCAGACCAAGCCGGGACAGAACCCTGCCTGGGTAGGCTGTTTTAAAGGCCTCAGGTTTTGAGGGATCCCGTCCTCACCGCCAACCTGCCAGCCTGGAAGGTGGCAGGCTGCCTGTGGGAGGGAAGAAGGGAGCCCTGTGGCTGCCTCTCCACCACTCCCTGCTTCCGGGACCCGTATTCATCACCTCGCCGGGGAAGCTTTGTGGCTTTGTGGTCAGGGCCCTGTGAATCAAGAATGCTGGTTCCTCACATCAGGCCGCCCCCAACCCTGCTGGTTCTCCCTGGAGTCCTTTTCTTTTCAAACCTCTGTTTCCTCACCTCTAAAAATGGGGGTAACCAGGCTCACTTGCCTCCCAGGTGTGAGAGTTAATTAATGTTTGTGGGGCAGCTTTGAGATCCACAGATGAAAGGTGCTCTGTAAATGCAAAGTGCAATTCCTCATTAGCACTGTCAGACGGTTCCCAGGGGAAACAGTTCACCCTGCACCACGAGGCTGCTCCCTTCAGCCAGATGAGTCTGAGGCGCGTCTGGAAAAAGGCTCTGTATTTAGGCAGAGTTCTTTTGGAGGGAGGGTTCAAGGATAGGTCACTAGCTTCCAGAGAAGATGGGTGTTTTTAGAACACCTCTCATTCTCAGTTGGTATCGTGTCCCTGAGGCGGAGGGAGAGTGGCCTTCAGTGCACACAGCTGGAGGGACCACAGTTCAGAGGGAACAGAAGGCACCTTCTGGTTTCTGCTGCCTCCTCCCTTGCAGACAGATTCTTTCTCTGTACTTTGTTAAATAAACATTTGTGGCAGACATCTTTTCCATAAGGATGTTCTGCACTTCCCACTTTCTGCACTTCTGCCCCCCATATACAACTTTCCAGGCCTGAAGGAGCTCTACACACAGGTTGGGTAAATTCCTGCAACACCAGCACATCATGGGTGTTTAGATTCTTGCATGGCCACCCTATTTATTCCCTTCCACGCCTCCATTTCCTTCTTCTCCAGGAGGGTAAAGATGATTTTCTGCTCCCTTCCACTCCTCTAGCACCTCTGCCCTCCTTCTTAGTTCCTTGAAAAAGATGAGCCAGAAATATTGTGTTGAGGGCTCGGATATCTCAAGCAGCCTCCATCCTGGGACTGGATCCTCGGTGGAGAACGAGGATACTGACTCCCGTAAAACAAATCACTGACACCTCAAGTGGGAGCTGGGAAGCTTCAAGCAGAAGAGGCACAGCATCCCCCAGGACTGCACAAAGCTAAAGAAACAGAATTTTCTGAAGAGCACTCCATTGAGGTGGCACCTGATATCAAGAGGATTGTGCACGCTCAATGCTCTATGCTTGAAAGGCCCAGGTTGGGAGATCATCATTGCCAACCTGCAGTCCAGGCTGGGCATGGAAGGCCGTGCTTTCCAGCCAGTCTCCACTGTGCTGGTGAGGGGCCGGTGGGATTTCCCAGAGAGGCACTTGTGATACCTCTGGCTAAACAGATACAGTAAGAGCTGTCCCCGGGGCAGATCATATTAAGTAACATGGCTGAGATTTTACCAGAGTCCTTGTAATGCCTTAGGGTGTCAGCAGGCAAGAAAAAAAAAAAAAGAAGTGACTATGTTTGGTACTGCAGAGGCTACAAAATGATAAACCCCCTAACCTATGAGTTGTTAATATCGGAGAATACGATGCTCTTGAGCCCAGCTCAGAGGGAGATCTGTTCCACACAGGTGTGTGTCATGCCAGTTTGCAGCCTGGGCTTCCTCTGGCGACTACCTCATCCATCTCTGCCACCGCCCCAGCCCTCTGCACCCGAGTGCTGTCCCTGAGCCAGACCTGTGGTGGGAGAGGCTGAGGAGGCATGGAGCAGAGTGACCCCAGCAGCCCTCCTCTACACAAAACCAACCATGGCTTTCTCAGTGGGCACTCTCCTAGCTGCAGCCTTAGTTTTTACTTTGGCACTTTTTTGATGTTGTAAAATGTTAGAACTGCTTGAAAAATTCTAGAGTGGCTTGAAGCCCAGCAAGCAGTCTCTGTTGTCTTCTGCTCCCATATGACATGGGCCCTAAGGCAGGCTTACTGGATTTTATGCCAGGGATTCTGGTTTTAAGCAGCAAACACTGAGGATGGCATTCTAATAAAATCAGAAGAAAAACTCATGAATGGGGGAAAAGGAGAATTAAAAACAATAAACATGAAAGATGGCTTAACATGAAGATGCTTTTGTTTGTTCTGGCCCCAAACATTTTCAGGATTTGGGAATCTCATCCCAGAGCTGTCTCTCTAAAAGCCAAAAGGGCTTCAGTAAGGATACAATAAGGGCATAGTTCTGCAGTCTGAGAGATGAGGACAGAGACCCTGGCTTGGCCCCTCTCTCACAGTGTGCTGAAGCAAGTAACTTAATGCCTTGGAGACTCGGTTTCCCCCCAGGAGGAGAAGTTATTGCATCTGCCCCTTAGATTCCTGGAAGGGTGAAATGTGCCCCTCTGCCCTATATTGTCAATGCTGTAGCTGGCACCTTGAAGGCAGGAAACAGTCTTCTCTCCCCTGCCCTTCCAGGAAAGGATAACAGTGTCTGGAGAGCACTGTTGTCTTAGCTGGTTGGTGCTCCAGGTGACAGAAGAGGGAGAGGCTTGGCCCCACAAAGACACCAGAAATGAGACCTTTCTTAGGCAGCCAGAGTTCCAAGGTGCACTATTCCAGCGGGGTAGCACCTGCACTGCTAGGATGCGACGTAAGCCCTCCCTCCCACAGAGCACCAGCCTCCTTCACAAGGAGCACCGCAGCCACCCTGCAGAACACAGCTGCGTCAGGGCCACACAGCAGTGTTGCACCGTGCCAGTCACAACGCAGATTCTGAAAGCTGCATTTTACAAATCGAGGATTCATTGCTCTTTGTCTTGTGAGGTGTGACCCGCAATGAATGACAGCCGTTCTTTCTTTAAGAGCTTCCATTCCACGCTCCCAATTTGAAGGATATCCTGACAGGGAAGGAGAATTCCTCAAGTGGAAGTGCCTCATCCTCTTCAATAAACGCTAGTGAAATCAAGTGCCTGCTTGTGCTCTCCTCCTCTGTTTTTCTCATGCAGTCCTCCCATCTGACTACCTTGTCACAACTCTTCTTTTCCTACCTGCATCCTCTTCGCCTTGTTTTTCTTTCCCACACATCAGGCCAAGGCTTCTAGAATTCCTTGCAGCAAGAGCTGGAGGACAGAACCTCAGGGAACTGCCCTGTGGGAATGCTTCCTGTCGTCTTCTACATGCCCTCTGACCTGGCCACTGCACACAGGTCTTTCACTCTGGCTGCCCCTTCACCTCCAAGAGCTCTGAACGGCTATAAAACTAGGAAGTCTCTGAATGTGCAGAACAATGAGTCCCTCTCGTTCAGTAGGGCCTTGCCACCCTAGTTGTTGTTTTTGTTCCCCCCTCTGATATGCTAGAGATAATGACAGATCCAGGAAGTATATTCTCTTCACACTAGGAGGGACCTTGCCCCACAACTGGAGACCTGCCATTCGTGTCTTTACTGTCTGTTCTGATGGGAGCTCCTGAGAGGTGGCAGGACAGGCAGCCTTCATTCCTAAACACAGTGCCCTGCAGACCCACCCGCTCCGGCTTATTTTTCATAGTTCTGGAGGAGTAGTGTTTATTATACCTCTTAAACTCAAGGCTTCTCCATGCACAGGAATAGCCCCCAAGAAATAGCCCCCCATACCTCCGAGAAATGCCCCCAAGAAACCTCCATGCCCTTGAGAAATAGCTCTCTTGCACCTCTCTATTTTTTGAAGTTTCTTAAATATTTGCCATCAAGCAACAGAGTGAATAAAAGGCTAAAATCTTCCCTTATTTGGTGGCAAGTTCCTGTGCAAGTTTTAAGTTATTTGGAATAATTGGATTTCTTTGGCTTGTGAGCCAAGGGGAATCACTGTCACTTTCTTCTGTGGTATCAGACAACTCCCTCTCTCTTCTAAGTTCCCCTGCTGCAGTCTTCTCCTCTACCTTTGTGTGAGATCTATACAAGGGGAATTTGTTCACTTAAGTTTGCAGCCATTTTGCACACCCCAAAGAGTTGACCTTGATGTGAACTAATTGGGATTGCAATAGATTAATAACACAGGTTGGTGAGATGGAATTTGCAGCATAAAGGAAACATTTGAAGATAAGAGCCATTTGTGCTTTCATAAGCTCATCCCTGGTGCTCTGAACAAAGGACACAAACTAATAAAGTCAGATTCATCTAGGGGCAATCTACACTCACTCACCCCAAACTCTGATTCAGAAAGGCAAATGGAAATCCGCCAGAATTCTTTTAAACTCCAACACAGATCTCGATTTAAAAAAAAAATGACACACACACAAAACCACCTGGTAATAAGCAGACCTCTGATGATCTAAAGATCCACAGCTTCATTTATTGACTTAGAGAAAGTAAATGGCATTTCAAATACAACCTTCATACTTTAATAGATGAGGTCACCCTGAGAAAGATGATACTCAGCCCAGCAGTGGGAAACCTCCCTCCAGAGAACTGCTTTGATTTACAAGACCAAGGAAGGCTTTCTCATAGAAGCTATACGCTTGGTCTAAAATGGAAGAATTTTTTTTTTTTAATTAAATGTAGAGGTTGAGATAGCAGACAACTATGAAACTCTTGCTCAGCAAGAGGGATGACCTATGGAAAACAGGAATGCTAGGACCTACAGAAGTGAAGGGTCAAAACTGACTTACTACCAAGGTTAGATAGCTAAGGAACTCACATTTTTTTCAGGCATTGAGATCCTGTGTATATTGACTAGAAGATCCTTGTGAATTTCCCAATTACTCTTAAATAGCAATCATCAAACAGGGGTGATTTCTCCTCCAGGGGATTTTTGGCAATGTCTGGAGACATTTTTGGTTGCCACGACTGGGGAAGGGGGAGCGCTATTGTCATCTAGTACGTGGAGGCCAGGAATGCTGCTCAATAGCTTACAATGCACAGGATGGTCCCTACAACAGAGAATGACGCTGCCCACAAGATCAAGTGTGCCCTAAAGTGTCAACGAAAACCCTGCTCAGGGAAAGCACACACTGCCACAATGGTTTCAGCTACCATGATGACAAGATGGAAGATATGACTTCCA
The DNA here is from genome assembly GCF_001698545.2 of Rhinopithecus bieti. Lineage (NCBI taxonomy): Eukaryota > Metazoa > Chordata > Mammalia > Primates > Cercopithecidae > Rhinopithecus > Rhinopithecus bieti. The sequence continues at coordinate 4,186,133 of NW_016807866.1, forward strand.
GAGGTGCTCTTCAGAGTCGGGGAAAGCTAACACGGCATTGTCCCCGGGGCACAGTACAAATGAACTGAGGGGTACGAGGAGATGAGGTGTGTGGTGAGCACCTTCTGGAGCCCTTGTGAGAATCCTGGGTGGCTGCAGTCATGATGCACCCAGGGGGAAACTCCATCCCTGTGCTAAGGTTTAAGGCGACTGCTCTCTCAGCCTCATGGCCTAGCACCCAGACTTGGAGCTGGCATGTCGAGCCCTGGGTGAGCTGCAGGTGTGAACTACCAACAAGATTGCTCCTGAGCTGACCGTCAGCTTTGCCATCTGGGAAGGGACAGGCTAGCGCTTGCCTCTCCTGGGCTTCCTGGGCATGAGTCACATGTAACTAGATAATGATGCAAATCACTGTCAACATTTCTTAAGGTTTCATTCCAATGTCTCATAGAATGATAGAGCAGAAAGCAACCTCCGAGACAGCAGAGACAACCATGCCAGCCCCATCTCAGAAAACGCTGCAGTGCAGAATGGTGAAGGGACTCCCTCTATTCCCCACAGCAGATCTGTAACAGAGCAGGGACAGACCTTCTGGCTCTTTGTAGACGACTGCTTTAACTACATGATAGTTAGAAACTATAACCCTCCCATCAATCTAGTTACCATATACTGACAAAACAAAAAGACCTAGCTAAACCTCAGAAAAAGGTAGAAGTCATTGGAAAGCACATTGCCCAGATGGTTCTGGTGGGGAGCACCTTTGCCTGCTTATAGCTCTGTGAGATCCTCAGCTTGGTCAGATGGACTGGGAAGTCCTAACTTCATTTATGTCTTCTCTCCACCCTGAAACTATGCCAAAACAATCCCAAATCTCAAATAAAAGTTGGTGTCTGTTGCTGTAAATGTACAAATAACCCAAAGTCAAAATTAGGGATGGAAGTTACCATTCCTTTTGCTTTCTGTGTTTTGAGGTGGTCGTGAGGAGGAGGAAGGCTTTCAGGGACAAGCAGACGGCGACAGGGATCACACTGTCACCTGTGTGCACCTTTTCTTCTAACGGCCTTAAACTGCCAAGTGGCTGCAACTGCAACGGGCTGATTTTAAACCCTTTTATGGAAAGCACCATCCCCTTTTTGACTAGCATCACTTAAAATAATGAGTTAGATGCACTTGTATTATTCTGTCTTTCAAGTGGATTAAATGCACAGGCTCACTCTCCTCCAGTCTCGCAAGCTTTGGCCTGGCTGTCTGAACCTCCAGATTAGACTGATGAGCACATGCCAGACAGCAATGAAACGCAATTACCCAGGCAAACTTTTGAAGGATTTGAGCCCTGGGGCACAGGCTGTTTACGAAAGACTAAAAGCACCGTTTGTGCTGAGCAGGACCAGTTGCCTCCGTCTTTTCCAGTTCTGGATCCTGCCTGCCACTGGACTGCAGGCAGGATTTCTGGGGGCCTGATAACATCAGGCTTCTGTCCGCACCTCAGCACCTCAGGGTCTTTGCTCTGTTTTTCAACAAGAAAATGCAAGTACCAACAAAAGCCTATTATAACATCTCCCTTTGTGTTCACTGACTCTCTCTCTCTCGCTCATTGATTTATTTTTTTGTATTGTGTACTACCCTGAAAAAATGCAGCCAGAAATCATCCTATAGCTGACTGGCTGTGTAACTTCTTTGGAAATGAACAACCTTTCCAAAAAACAGGAACTTCCTGTCTTCTTTGAAAAAAAATTAAAAAGCAAACCAGTTTCAACAGCACCTCTGAATTACTTTCCCCTTGATTTGAACAAAAGAGGTTTCAGAGGAACAGAGGTGGAGGGAAGAGAAGACAAAGAATGGGCAAAGGGAAGGTTGATAAGGACAGTGACCACGGTCTCCCCTCTGCTGACCCACATTTTTGTTTGTTTGTTTTAGTCAACCGTGGGTGACACGGAGGTGTTGGAATGGTTCTTCATCCAACCAGCTGAAAATTAAAATGTAATTCTGCTAGGAGAATGGTGGGGAGGGGAGGGATTGGGGAAGGTTCCTTGGCTTTTGTAGTTGGTGTGAAGGAAGCACCAAGTGAAGCCAGCAGGATGGCAGCACTGAAATGCTCTAGGGCTGGGGCTGGGGGTCCTGAAGCCCCCACCATAGGGCAAAGGGTGGGTTTGGGAAAGAAGCTTCCATGAGGAGTGGGAAAATACAAGGGAAAGCAAGATAAAGAGTAAACTTGGAAGGATGGGTTTCAGAAGTGCTGGAACCAAGAACAATGTAGAATGCTTTTGGAGGAGGCCACACAGGGGCACACCTGCACACCAAGAAGGAGGAAGAACGCCACTGCCAGGAGCTAGCAGTGAGTAGGGGTTGGGGTCCAAGGAAGTGGTGGGTAAATCATGCACTCTTACTTTGGGGTCGAGATGTCTAATGAAACGTGGAAAGCAGGGTCAAGATTCAGAAGGCAGCCTCCGATGAGGCTGAGCAATCTCTAGAGGAAGGAAGATGGAAGCAAAGAGGCTGGAATGAGAGAGTTTGGCCTCACGGAGGGAATGGCAAAGGGCAATGGCATAGCTTAGTTAGCAGAAGGCTGTGAAAGTGATGAGGGCCAGAAAGCCAAGAATCATGGAGACTTCCTAGGCTCCTCCTTGTCACAAACAAGAAGAGAAAGGGCCCTAGAAGGGGCAGGTGGTGCCCACCAGGCTCCCTCCCCAGGTTCCCAGCTCGGATCTGGGAAAGGAGACAGAAAGAATGGAGAAAGGAAACAGCCAAAGGGCCCCAGCAGAGAGTTGGTGCTTTGTAAGGAAAGAAATTGTTTAGGGCAGGAGATTCTGAAACTAAAACCTAAAATGAACAGTTTGACCTGCTATCCCAGGAGCAAGGAAAAATCCTTCCTCAATGACTCATGCGAACCCCTTTCTCTACAGCTCTGGGCTAGGTTTGTGGGGGTCCTGGGAAGGAGAGAGTTCCTGCCCACCTGGAAGTCTCCTTCCAGCTGCTTGATCTCAGAACCCTGACATGCTCTGGGGAGAAGAGTGTGTAGCGGGTGGGGGCACACTCAGGGTTGCCTGCCTGGATGGCATCTCATCGGTGGTGGTTGAGTTTTGACTATCTTACAGCACAGATGGTGGGAAATCATAGCCATGGCAGTTGGCGAAGCAGCACTCAAACATGCAGCCTATCTAGTAACAGCAGAAGGCAATGCATGGGGAAATGCCAAAGTGACAGAGACCAACAGATCAGTCAGGAGTCGGGAAGGGAGTCAGTCCTGGCCTCGGTAAGGACGAAGGTGTTCTGGAGGAGATGGGGCAGGTGAGGTGCCCTGAAGAATGGCAGGATTCAGGGATGTGGTGGGGAGAGGAAGGAACTTTCTGGGTAGGCATCCAGCATGAACCAAAGGTTGTGGGCAGGACTGGTGATGGGTGTTCAGAGATGAGGTCAAGCGGGAAGACGTGCAGCACTCAGCCACCTCAGTGCCCAGCCTCCCTCCTGTTCATTGGCTTGACTTTTTGGTCATTTCAGAGCAAGAATGAGCTTCGGAAGAATGGAGCGCCTTGTGGCCCAGAACGAGGCAGGCAGGCCTGGCTGAAGAAGGAGTCAGGAAACTGGTAGCTCCATGGTCTCCATAGGTATCAGGCCTCCCTGGCATCAGCTGGCCTGAAATAGCAAGACCTGCTTCTTCGGCCACTTTCCTCCAAAGATGACATGTTCAGACAGGTTTCACCAGGAGTGCAGGGCTAAGGGAACCTATGCAGTGCAGTCCCTGGACTCTCTGACGACCAAGGTATCAACAGTGAGCACATTGGGTCTTCACACGTCACTCAAGGTCACATAGAGGGGATTCAAACTCAGGCTGGAGTGTAGCCAGAAGTCCAGGTTGCCTATGCTCATTGCTATTCACCGTCTGTCACTCTGCTGCCTCTGAAAAGTTGTCCTTTTGTCCCCTCTGGGATGGTCAAATGACAGACATATAGAGATACGAGGGTGGCTGAGCTACAAATGACTTATACTACAAAAAACAGACTGGCCCAACCTCATCTCTAGTAAGTCCTCAGTCTCAAATGAAATAAACAGCATGTGGATTTTCCCTGTTGTGTCTCTGAGGTCGAATTATGAGTCAGCAATGGGGCTTGGTGCTTAAATGAGTTGTGTATGGATGAGAAGGATAGGGCTGCCTATTTCTTGTTTGAGTGACTGCTGGCACCTACATGCCTCCCAGCTCAGGTAAAGCCTCCCTGATCACAAAGGGAGCTGGGAGATTTGTCGAGCTACTCAAGCCCTCAAGACATGGCCACTACATGTGTGAGAATTTCTTAGCTCCTCTACACAGGCTCCTTACTGTTGGCTCTTGCAGTAAAGAGTGGTTTTTGATAACTCTGGGAAGCCCTTTTCCTGACTCCTATCCTGTGGGCCTCCACATTGTGTGGTCCTGTAATAGGAAGTCATTTCAGGGTGGCTTTGACTAAGGAATGGTCCTTCAGAGCGGTCATCACTCTTGAGGGGTGCCAGCCTGTACCCAGAAGGGCTCCTACCCAGGGCTGCCTCATGTCAGGGCCTCTTGAGAACTGGATTTGCAAAGTGTCTGCAGACGTTTAAGTCCTGGTGGCCTGCTCTGTCTGCTCTGATCACAAGGGACAGGAAGGCTGAACCAGGACAGAACAGTTTGCGGTTTCATCAATGAATAATATGGAGCTAGGGACAAAGTCCCCTCTGCTTTCTGGGGCTGTCACTGAAATGTCAGCAGTGGAGGGAAAACCAGAAGAGAAAACCTCTCACTGACAGGCGCCCTCACAGTGGAAAGAGCTCAAGTTTCAGTGCTGGGGTCGGGTGGGGGCTGCCTATTCACCCCGCTTGTCCCCTGGGCTGCTCCACTCCCATCATGACTGGGAATTTATCCTACAACAGGCCACAAGCTCCTTGTTCTGCAGTAGGAAATTATCCTTCATAAGAGGGCGACTGTTAGTATTGTTTGTTTGTTTTTTAATTTCCAAAAGTAAGGAGAAGTTTATTAAATAAGAGCAGGGGAAGGGAGGAGGGAGAAGGAGAGGGAAAGGGCCCGAGAGGCGGCTGACCCCAGCATTTCCCAAGTCTCCCCTTGGCTTCTCCCATCTCCCTTGTCCCAGACCCCCCTCCTCCTGGTTCTGAATGTGAAAAATAAGCAGCCTGCGCCTCCTGCACTGGAGATGTGTCTAACAAGGCCCTCATTGTCTCAGACAGGTGTGAGATTGGACTTGATTTGGGGCCAACACCTCCAGTACCGGAGCCAGCTCTGTGAGCCGAAAACATGCACCAGCCCTCCAGTAATACCACTGCAGCCAGCCAGAGACTCAACAATTTAAGGCTTAACACACACAACATAAATCAGAGGAGGATGGACCAGCCGACCGGCAGCTTCTTGGGCAGATGCCTGCAGACTGTCTGCAGATCATACCCTGCCTGTTTGGGTTATTTGAGACTCTTTTTCTGTAATATAAAGATGAGAAACTGGGTGGAGCAGCGTGCAGAGGCACACGGGTGTTTGTTCTGTCTTGTTCCAACAGCCCCTCTTTCGCCTAAGTGCTGTTTTGAAGGGACTGCTCAGGACGGTTCACATTGCTACATCCAAATCCTAGGAATGTGTCCAAGCTGGGGAGGAGGGGAAAGGAAAGCTGAGCGCTCCGATATGGGTGGTATCTGTGTGACCCTGGGCAAGTCTCTTAACCTCTCTGGGCTCATCCATCTAACAAGGGGTCTAGTTTTCTGCGATTCACTCATCTCTTGTGTTCAGAAGTTGAAAGTCACTGTAAGAAGTGCCCAAGTCAGAGGAGGTCATTACCTTGGGAGGAAACTCACAGCACCATTGAATGCTGTTTCTGAGTGGATCCATGTCTTTGAGCAAGAAAAGTCTCTCCTCCTCATATCTGTTCTCAGATCTGTGGTTCTCAGACTGCGGAGGCAAGCCCCGAGCACGAGCCCCCGGGAGTGTGGTCATGACGGCAAGGGCCACACGCTACAGTCGGGGAAGATGGAGATGACAGGTCTGCACTGGTAGTTACTGCCACGCTCCAGTCTCTCCTCCTAATCAATTCTTAGATAAGTTTCACTGAGGAGGAAGGATTACAGAATCACCAAGTCTTAGTAAAGCGGGCGGGGGGGATGGGGGTCGGGGCGGTGCCCAGAAGCCACCCATCAATGCAGGAGCCTCCACTCTGGTGCCTCTGAGAAAAGGCCATTTAGTCTCTGCAAATTCCTGTGACATTCCAGGGTAGCTTTCGGCCCTGCCATTCGTCACCCTGACCCTGAATTCATGGACAAGGACGTGGCCGTCACAGGGACGCCTTCATCTGGTCCCAGCTCTCTCCCTCTCATAGCCGTGCTCTCTGTAGGGAGCAACTGGCATGAAGTTTGGCAGTGGCATCCTGAGCCGGGATGACAGGACCATCAGTCAGCACCAGCCTCCCGCCCCTCCTGGCTTCAGCCTGCCAAAGCGGCCTCACATTCCCACAGCTGTGGCTCCGGCCTCTGCCCTGTCACACTTGCACACCTGTTTGCTGTCCTGCTTCTGGCCCGCCAGCCCAAGCCACAGCCCCAAGCAGGCTTAAAGGGCCGGGCTTGTGGGAGGAATTGGCACAGGATGGTATTTACTCAGAATCACAAAGGAAGGTGAAACTTGGTTAAAAGAAATCCTTTTGTAGCTGCTTCATTAAAAACACCAAAGAGGCCGACCATTCGCATTTGTTCGATGTGTCCAATTCATGCAAGTAATAGGATAGGTCGGGGTTCACCCTTGCCTGCTACCCACGTGGACTTTGTGATCAGGAAGTGACCTGTCAGTCTCCTGTAGCTGGTTGTCTCCAACAGGGAGCAGGGCTGGGGTGCCGGGTGGGGCTGCAGAGGGTGGGCATGACTTTGAGGAGGATATCTCTTCCTTGCTGGATGGGGCTGAGGAGAATGGGTGTGGCTTTGAGGAGGATTTCTCTTCCTTGCACGCCTTAAGGATTCTTCCTACAGCCAGGCATGGTGGCTCATGCCTGTAATCCCTGCACTTTGGGAGGCCGAGGTGTGCAGATCACCTGCGGTCAGGAGTTCGAGGCGAGCCTGGTCAACATGGTGAAACCCCATCTCTACTAGAAATACAGATATATATATAATATTATATATATTTATATATATATATATATATATATATAAAATACTACATATATTATACTATATATATATTAGCTGGGGGTGGTGGCAGACTCTGTAATCCTGACTCTGTAATCCCAGCTACTCGGGAGGCTGAGGCAGGAGAATACCTTGAACCTGGGAGGTGGAGGCTGCAGTGAATCTGGGTGACAAGAGTGAAACACTATCTCAGAAAAAAGAAGAAAAAAAAAGATCACTCCTCCTTAGCACGAATTCAACATTTTAAAAATGGAGAATGAGAAGCAGCATAGGATACTGAACCTGACCATGGGACCTAGCATCTCCCCGAGATGGTGCCTCTCCAGGAAAAGGCAGTGTGAGGGACAGCATGGTTCAGTGTTCAAGTGAATGATCCATACCAACCCCAGAGACTGTTCCGAGGCTACCTCTGAGGCAGAACCGAACCAGCCAATGGGAAGAACACTGGGCCAGGAGCCCGAAAACCTAGACGTTAGGTCCGCCTCTAATTGAGAAAATCACTGAAACTCCCTGGACCTCGAGTGTCTCATGAGTAAAATATAGGGCTTTGAGCAAAGAAGTTTAAGGTCCTTTCAACTTTAACAATTTACCATTTGGTCTTGTGGAACCCTGGTTATGGGAAGTTCTCCTGTTTGGGTTTATCCAAGGAAACAAAACTCAAATGAAAATACCACCAAAACCACCAATACCTTTATCCACTCTGGGGCTATAATCACTCCTGAGGAATAAGGAGACACCAGGAGAATTATCACAGAGTAGCTGTGTGACTTGGAGAAGATCAATGGGTATAATCGCCATTGTTGTGGTGATACAACAATGCCACCAATAAGAGCATATAAATAGCAGTAATAGTGAAAAGAATAACACTGACCATTTATTAAGTATTGAAAGTGTACTGGGATCCATGCTAAATTTTTGATAAAACTATATCTCAATCCTTGCAAAGACTTTGTGAAGGATTCATAAATACACACAACGCTTTCTATGTGCTACGCATCAAGTGATTTCTTCATGTTAACTCATGTAATCCTCACAATTCTCCCATGAGTTAGGAACTATTATTGTTATGATGGTTTGCATAGGGGGAGCAGTGACACGGGGCATTACAGACCCACATTCTGCCTTCCTCACAACGTGCATTCTGAGGGTTGCCATCTGTCTTCTGAGTCCCTTCTGAGGATGAGATGGAAAGGATAGCTCTATCTTGGCTGGGGAGAGGGATGGATAGAAGAACTGACTTATGCCTTAACATCTCCAGGCTGCTGTGTCTTCCTCTGAGGGAGCCATTAATGACCAGGGAGAAAGTTAGAAAATAAGGACAATTCTTTATAGAGCGGCGAATGCATTCCCCTCCCCTACCCCAAGGCGTGAAAGAATCAAATGAGGAAATCAGGAAGAGATTCTGGAATAGGAATAACAAGATTTCCCTTCCCTTCCACCTGAATTGGCCATCAGTAATTTTGCACAAATTCAATTCTGAAGTCATGCTTCGTAATTTGTGGTAAATCATATTAAATTAAACAGATCCATGTCTGGACAACGACTTCTCTCATTTAGGAACATATGGTGGCTCAGAGCCTCTCACACAGCAAAACTATAAACCCTCCTTCAAAATCAGCAGCAGAGTGAGGGGCTCTGGGACAACCCTACTGGTTTTCCTGAGAATATTAGTTAGGGGTGACCATTAATTCATGGGAACTGCAGTATCCAGAATGATAGAATGTTAATGTTTAAGACAACCTGGTTAATCACTTATGTGACAGATGAGGGCCTGGGACTTGGTAGTAAAGGAAACAGTGCTGGGTCACGTGAAAACAGAGCAGACACCACAGGCAGGACCTTCCGGGCAATCCTTCCCCCTAACCATGTCATGCACCTACAGGTGACTGGTGGTGGGGATTCAATGAACCAACAACATTGGTCTGTTCTATAAATACGAGCTATCATTATTTTATTACTCCCTTCGGTAAACGTGAGCCAGGCAATGTCCTTGTCATAATCTTGCTGTCACAACTGCTGTATGATAACCCGGGTATAGACACAATCACAAACAAAGGCTACCATTTTAAAATGGGGAAGTGGGTGAGTCTTATGCTTCAAAAGCTTCTGCATTCATCTTTAAGATACCTGCCTCGCTGGATGACCAATAGAAGTGTGTCTTAAAACTCAGGCAATTATGGCTGTTACACGTAGCGGGCGATTTACAACAAAGTATAGATGAAGATTAACCGGCCTTGAGATGAGAGAGCTAAATAAACCACTTAATGGGCAGAAAGGCCAAGTCGAGCCCTTGAGCTTGTGCTGACTTTTACAGATATTTTAATAACTTTATCATTATATAATCTGCCATCTGATATGTGCAGAGAGATGCACTAATGGAGTGAGAGTGGCCACAACAGTGTAATAATCCCACGAGACTGAATCAAACCACCATGTTCGCTTCCCTCATATGACCTGCAACTCCAGGAAGTGCAATCCCTAGTCACATTATTTCTTCCTCCTTTTTTATCTTGAGATGTTCTTTAAAAAAATCCCAAAGCAAGTATACATATGTAGTCCTTCCAGTGATATAAAGAGGAACTGGCACAGCATAAGCTCTCTGGGTCTTAGATCTGGCTTTGGAATGACTCAGGTTGAACACACAAAGCCGTAAGGTAAAGAGGACATCATCCATAGCAGGAACTGGCAATTTACAGGGCTGGGGGACTTCACCGTCCCAGATGGGTGAGCTCCTGATACTGAAGTTAGCACTGACTCAGCGAGGGCCTTGAGGCTTGACTCACAGATCTTCCCTAACTGACACCAACTGCAGGATCTCACATGTCCTCCATACTTCCACGAGGACTGAGCTGGACACTACAGTGGCCCAAGTCTTATTAAACAGAACTGACGATGTTGACTTACAAAGGCTCAGATTCAGTGACCCAGTTCAGATTGGGTGGAAGAACCAAGATAGTTGAGGAATTAAGCACCATTTCCATTCCTGGTGGGTTTTTTTTTTTTTTTTTCCAGATGAAGTTTCACTCTTGTCATCCAGGCTAGAGTACAATGGCCCGATCTCGGCTCACTGCAACCTCCGCCTCCCAGGTTCAAGCGATTCTCCTGCCTCAGCCTCCCAAGTAGCTGGGATTACAGGTGCCCGTTACCACACCCAGCTAATTTTTGTATTTTTAGTAGAGATGGGTTTTGCCATGTTGGCCAGGCTGGTCTCGAACTCCTGACCTCAGGTGATCCACCCACCTCGGTCTCCCAGAATGCTGGGATTACAGGCGTGAGCCACCATGCCCAGCCCCTGGTGTGTTTTAAAGCTCAAGCTTCATGCCATCCCATAGGTGTTAGGTGACATGAGACTCACAGGTCAGGATCACCATCTCCTCTTCCCTCTGCCCATACTGATTCCCTCCAGGAAAGAAAGTAGGGAATTTCATCTTTAAGAACAAGAATCCCCTTCCAAAAAGGTTAATTCCCATAATAGGATCTATGGAGATCAGAATTGGAAGACACTTTTCAAAATCTTGAAACCCTATTGAGAAACTGCTAAACCCTAAACATGACCCTAAGGTCATATGGAATAATGATGGCGCCCAGAATTGTGGCATCCTGTGTCTGGAGGCAGTGGCTGTCTTTTCTGCTCAATCTTTCCTACCCATGATTCAGTCGACATTTAGTCAAACCTTCAGTCAAGCATTTAGCGCCATTGTTCTGGTTTCTCTTAAAACAGAAAATGGTCTATCCCATGCCATTTAGGGGAGCGTGAACTGGCTAAAACTCAACCTGAAGACTTTCCATAGCTTGCTAATCAGAAATAACCTGAATAAGAGGTGGTATATTCTTCCCCTATCAATTCTCAGGAGTGCACAGAGAGACAAAAAATAAACACGGTTGGCCAATGTTTGTTTTTAGGGCGAGTTCTATACTATTTTTCTATTATTATTTTGCTTTATTTACTGTGGTTGGTAACTGAATCTCTAACATCAAAACATGAGATGTTCTGCCAGAAAGAGATTACGGAAGAAAAGTCTATGAAAAGAAACTGGGTTTGTCAGTGAAGATTTTATTTACAGGAGTTTTGCAATCAGTATCTTTAATCTCCATAACAATTGGGCTGTTCTACTGCTTTGAAGGCAATTGTTCAATAATGAGAAGGTCCCTGTTAGGCTAAGTCTTAGAAGGAGGAATGTAACAGGGCTGGTGACAACTGAGGCAGGTGAAACCCTCTGCCTCCGTCAATTTCCCAAAAAGTCGGGGTGGGGTGTTCTAAGGGCCAGAGGGAAATAAGCAAAGACAGAGGTAATGAAAATCCCTCCACATCATTTAAATCACAAATACTGGATTTTAAAGAGCCCTAAAATAACTGAATGTGAGTGGGTCTGAATTTCTGTTCCATAAGGCAAGAAAAAATCATGCAGATGAGTAAAACCAACTCACTCTGGAGAACCATGCCTAATAAGAAAACCCAAGCAGTAGCTTTCTAAGAATACAAAAAGTAGCTTTCTAAGTAGAGCTGTTTTTCAGATTAGCGTATATTGTTTGTTCTTCCTCTCAATACAAACTTTTGGTAAACTTTGATACTACTTCATGACTACAGTAAAAGTTTCTTCTTTAAATGTCCAAATTTGAAAGGCTATCTTCAGGTGATTTGTAAATCACCATCCTTTTGAAATGGGTGTGTAGTCAACAATGCCTGGCCATAAAGTCGCTTTTTTAAAAGGCAGCTTGCTTCAAAACAACAGTGACATGCCTGACTTTGGGTGGTCAAATTCTTGAGTCCGTCCCAACTGTCTGGCTTTGGTCATCATGTCATCTTCTGTTCCTACCATCTAAGCTGTCATGAGTTTTTGGAGGCTAGGGCAAGAGGCATCTGTGCCTCCTGTTTTCCCATCTGGCACTGCTCCCTGGACACAGGGAAGACAGCTTTTTCTCTATCACTGTCAGGACCTCTGGTTCCATCAGCATAGGTGCTCTAGAAAATATTAAGACATATCTGATCTCATCTAAAAACAATCATACATTTTTCTGGCTGGGAAATAAAAGTACTATGATTTTGGGTTCAAACAAATGATGGACTGAGGTTATAGTAACACGATTGGGGCATCTGTGGATGAGATGTTCAGCTCACATTAACCTGTCTACCATGTTTGTTCTGGGGGATAAACTTGGGAGAGTCATCTCTGGACTCACCTGCTGTGCCTGGTCAATGGTCTGATGTCCCCTATCTTTTGTACAAAGATACAGTGTTTGAATGGTGGCTCCAGAAAAGATATGTCCACTTCCTGACCCCCAGAACTGTGAATGTGACCTTATTTGGAAAAGGGCCTTTGAAGCTATAATTAAGTGAAGGATCTTGAGTACATCATGAATTACCTGAGTGTGTCTAAATATAGTAACATGCATCCTTATGAGAGACAAAAAGGAGATGACACAAAGGAGGTCATATAAAAAGGGAAGAAGAGGTTGGAATGATACAGTCTGCTATAGTCACAAGCCAAGGAATGCCACCAATGGCTGGAAGAGACAAGGAAGTATCCTCCCCTAGAGGCTTCAGAGAAAGTATGGTCTTGCCAACACTTTGATTTTGGACTTCTGGCCTCCAGAACTAAGAGAGAATACATTTCTGTTGTTTTAAGCCACCAAGTTTGTGGTTATTTGTTAAAACAGCCACAGGAAACTAATATACTTGTGCTGTGGTTTGACTGTGTCCCTCAAAAGTTCATATGTTGGAAACTTGGATCCCACTGTGGTGGTGTTGAGTGATGGGGCCTTTGTAGGGAGCAAATGGGTCATGAGGATTCTACCCTCATAAATGGATTAATGCCATCATCATATGAGTGGGTTATTGCTGAAGTGCCTTTGTTATAAAAACAAGCTCTCTCTTGCATATGCTTTCTTGTGCCCCTTGCTTTCTGCCATGGGTTAATGCAGCAAGGACCCCACCAGATGCCAGCACCATGTTCTTGGACTTCCCAGCCTCCAGAACTGTATGAAATAAATTTCTTTTCTTTTCTTTTTCATTTTTTTGAGACAGAGTCTCACTCTGTCACCCAGGCTGGAGTGCAGTAGCATGATCTCAGCTCACTGCAACCTCCACCTCCCCGGCTCAAGTGATTCTCCTGCCTCAGCCTCCCGAGTAGCTAGGACTCAGGTATGTGCCACCATGCCCAGCTATTTTTTTTTATTTTTATTTTTAGTAGAGATGGGGATTTCATCATGTTGGCCAGCCTAGTCTTGAACTCCTGACCTCGAGTGATCTGCCTGCCTTGGCCTCCCAAAGTGCTGGGATTACAAGCATGAGCCACTGTGCCTGGCTGTGAATTAAATTTCTTTTCTTTATAAATTACCCAGTCTCAGGCATTTGTTTTAACAAAAGAACTAAGAAAGTTGGTACCAAGAAGTGGGGTTGTTACTACAACAAACACCTGAAAGTGTGTAAGTGGCTTTGGAACTGCATAACTGTGAAGGCTGAACAGGTTTGGAGGTGCAGGCTAGAAAAAGCCTGCATTGCCAAGAACGGTTCTGCCATTAGGGGCAATTCTGGTGAGGGGTCTGAAAGACCTCAGAACTAGGGGAAGTCCAAATCTTCGTAGAGATTACTTAAGTGTCTGTGACCAGAGTGCTGGTAGAATGCTGGTAAAGGCCATTCTGATGAGGCTGCAGATAGAAATGAGGAACAAGGTATTGGAAACTGGAGTAAAGGCCATATTTATAACATATAAGGTTGCAAAGAGCTGGGTGAAATTGTGTCTGTGTCCTAGGACTTAATGTAATGCAGAACTTAAGAGGGATGAACTAGGATATTTGTGGAAGAAATACCTAAGCAGCAAAGCATTGAGGCTGCTGTGTGGCTACTTTTAACTACATATAGTGAGATGTGATAGCAAAAGAATGACTTAAAGATGAAATTTGCAATTAAAAGAGAAGCAGAATGGAAAGATTTGGAAGATTCGCAGCCTGGCCACATAAAGAGTGAAAGTGTATTTGGGAGAGAGTACTAAGGGTATGGCCAAGCAACCATTTGCCAAAGAGATGAGTTTGAATGTGAGGAAGCCAGATTCTACTCAATCAAAACAATGGGAGAAAGACCCCCAAAAGCATTTCAGAGATCTTTGAGGTTGCTCCTCCCATCATAAGCCCAGAGCTCTAGGAGGGTAGAATGATTTTAGGGGACAGGCCTGGGGCACCCTTCATGGGCTCACTGCCCAGGGCTGCCTCTAGTCTCTGCTTCCTGCATCCTGGTGCAGCACACCTTGGTCACCCCAGCTGTGGCTTCAGTGCGCCTAGGTGTAGCCTAGGCTGCCATTCTGAAGGGCACAAATAGTATGCCTTGATGGTCTCTGTGTGGTGCTAATTCTGTAGGCATGCAGAATACATACTGTGGAAGCATGGCTTCCTCCAACTGGATTACGAAGGATGCCACAGACTGCCTAGAAGCTCAGGCCAAGACTTACCACAGGGGAATACCACTGCAGACAGTACCTACCAGGGCAATGTTGAACAGAAATGTGGGGTTGAAGCTGCCACATAGAGTGCCCACTAACGCTATGCCTAATGGAAACACAGAATTGGGGCTGTCCCTGAGAACCCAGAACTGTAGAGCCACCAGTGTACAACTCCAGCCTGGTAATGCTGTAGACATAAGACTTCAGCTTGAGAGAGGTGAAGTTTGGGCTGAGCCCAGCAAAACTGTAGGGGCAGGGCTGCCCAAGTCCTTGGGGGCCTAGCCTTAGCCCCATTGTATCCAGAAGGCAGAACATGTAGTCAAAGGAGATTATTCTCCAGTTTTAAGACTTAATATTGTTTACCCTGTTGGATTTTGAACTTCTTTGGGACCAGTTACCCCTATTTTCTTGCCTATGTCTCTCTTTTGGAGTGGGAATTTCTACCTTGTGTCTGTCCCATCATTACATTTTGCAAGTATTGTAGAAAACTTGTTTTCATTTCACAGCCTCAGAGTTAATGGAATGTGCTTTAAATTTTTCCTTGCATCTCACCCATATCTGGTTTAGACAAGACTTTGGACTTTCAACTTTTGAGTTAATGCTGGAAAGAGTTAAGACTTTGGGGACCACTGGGATGGAATAAATGTCTTTTTAAAATGAGAAGCACATGAATTTGGGGAGGTCAGAGGTGGAATGCTATGATTTCAATGTGTCTTCTCAAAAGATCATATGTTGGAAACTCGGTTGCCATCCTGGCAATGTTGAGAGGTGGGGCCTTTGGGAGGTGATTGAGTCATAAGGGCTCCATCCTCACAAATGAATTAATGCTACCATTGAGGGAGTAAGTTAGTTATCATGGAGGTGGCTTTGTTATAAAAGCAAGCTCTCTCACAGATGCTCTCTTGCCCTTCCACCTATCTGCCATGGGATGACTCTCAGCAGATGATGGCACTGTACTCTTGGACTTCCCAGCCTCCATAACTGTAAGCCGAATAAACTTCTTTTCTTTATATATTACTCAGTCTATAATATATAAGACTAAGGCAACTTGATATTATTGATGTTGATCATAACAGCTAACAGTTTTTGCATGTTAACCATGGGCTGGCTCTAATGTCCACTGCTTTATGTTTCACAACGGTCCTAGGATTTTGCTAGCATAAGTATTACTCCCCTTTTGCAGATAGGAAAACTAAGGCTTTAAAAGGTTAAGTGACTTGCCAAAAGTCCTGTAGTGAATGTGGTAGAAACGAAGGCAGTCTGCCTGCTGAGCCCTCATTCTTTCTTAGCCACTATGGTCTGCTATCTTTCTTGGCTATTAGATTCCCAGCTCAAGCCTTCTGATATGTAGCCATCAATATCAAAGACATGCTCCAACTACATCTTTGCTGAAACTATTATTCTTCCAAATGAAACCTTTCAGTGCATGGGTGTGCTGGCCTGCATATTTACAAGCATAAGGAGAAAGTTCAGAACATATGCAGTGTACAGAAGAAATATTTTATCATTAAGATCAAGCCCTGCAGTGAATCTCTGCAGTCATCCCACTGGTTTTCATTTCCTCTCTCTCTCCCTTCTTTCCTTTAATGATTTTTATTTATTCCTGTGAACACCTGATTCAGGCTTGTTTTCAGGGTAAGATTTTAATGCTGTAGACCTGGAAAGGCTCTTACACCCTACTACACCTTGTTAAAAGTTATTTTTAAATAAAATCATTCACCTTTCATGTTTATAGCCTATCATATAAATTAATTTCTCACACTGAATATGTTGCTTTGTATAACCATTAAATGACCATTTATAGATTTACATATGAGGATTTCTAGTGTTTGATTGTAGCCTCCACTTCCAAGGTAATAAAAAAGCCCCTACCCCCTTTGTTTTTAAACTTCAAGTTGCTAGAAGAATAAGGAAGAGAGGGAAGGAGAGAGAGAGAGAGAGAAAGGAAAGCAATGCAATGCAGTTGAATATTTTACCTCCAAGGCAGGGAAACAGGATTTATCTCCTTCTCTTACAGGAAGGTGGAAAGGTTTTCTTCCTTTTGTCTATCCAGATGATAAAGAGAGAATCAGATGGACTTAAATAACTCCATACAACTGAGAAAGAGTCGTTTCAGTATCTCAGAGTTTTGCAGACAGCAGCACCAGAATATAGACCTTCCTAAGTAACTTTAATTTTTGGGGAAAATCATTAGCAAGACAAAAGTTACTTGGAATACTAAAAATCAGGAGATGATTTGAGAGGTCAGGGGTCTCTCTTGGCCATATGGAACTCTCAAAGTGAGGCAGGCACACTCATAAAAGTGGATCAGATGTTGACTGGGTTTGGATGATAAGCGCTTGGTCCCAATGAACTTCAAAAGTAGGGAGGCAATGGCCCCAGTAAAGTAAACAGAGGGGCTGGTAAGCCTTCTCCCTGCTTGTATACCCTCTTTCACTCCTATTTAGAGATGCACTCTTCTGAGTTTTCTTTTCTCCCAGACTTTACAAATGAATGCACATGTACCAAAGGAGACAGTTTATTAAGGTGTCCACCACACAGCCTGGCCCCAAAATTCTTCTTCTTATTATCAACATCTAATTATAATAGAACACGTTCAATACAGGAATGCCAAGTGAGTGGATAGCCCAACACTTCTTCCATCCCTCCTTTGGTGACTGAGATTCTTCTCGACACTGGTCAGCCCTGTAGTAAATCAATCCTTGACCCAAGAGTGCATGCCCAGGGAACGGCCTCCCCACTTGCACTGGCTCTGTAGCAAGGAAGGTCTGGGTTTGCGTCCAAGTTCATCACTTACAATCTTTGAGATACTGGGCAATTTTTAACCTCTGAATTTCAAATTCTCTGTCTATAAACCATACCATAGGATTGTTGAGGGAATGGAATGATATATACAAACGTCTGACCCATGTCAAAATAGCTCACAACTGGCCCAGTTAAAAAGTTAAACCTTGGCCGGGTGNGCATGCAGAATACATACTGTGGAAGCATGGCTTCCTCCAACTGGATTACGAAGGATGCCACAGACTGCCTAGAAGCTCAGGCCAAGACTTACCACAGGGGAATACCACTGCAGACAGTACCTACCAGGGCAATGTTGAACAGAAATGTGGGGTTGAAGCTGCCACATAGAGTGCCCACTAACGCTATGCCTAATGGAAACACAGAATTGGGGCTGTCCCTGAGAACCCAGAACTGTAGAGCCACCAGTGTACAACTCCAGCCTGGTAATGCTGTAGACATAAGACTTCAGCTTGAGAGAGGTGAAGTTTGGGCTGAGCCCAGCAAAACTGTAGGGGCAGGGCTGCCCAAGTCCTTGGGGCCTAGCCTTAGCCCCATTGTATCCAGAAGGCAGAACATGTAGTCAAAGGAGATTATTCTCCAGTTTTAAGACTTAATATTGTTTACCCTGTTGGATTTTGAACTTCTTTGGGACCAGTTACCCCTATTTTCTTGCCTATGTCTCTCTTTTGGAGTGGGAATTTCTACCTTGTGTCTGTCCCATCATTACATTTTGCAAGTATTGTAGAAAACTTGTTTTCATTTCACAGCCTCAGAGTTAATGGAATGTGCTTTAAATTTTCCTTGCATCTCACCCATATCTGGTTTAGACAAGACTTTGGACTTTCAACTTTTGAGTTAATGCTGGAAAGAGTTAAGACTTTGGGGACCACTGGGATGGAATAAATGTCTTTTAAAATGAGAAGCACATGAATTTGGGGAGGTCAGAGGTGGAATGCTATGATTTCAATGTGTCTTCTCAAAAGATCATATGTTGGAAACTCGGTTGCCATCCTGGCAATGTTGAGAGGTGGGGCCTTTGGGAGGTGATTGAGTCATAAGGGCTCCATCCTCACAAATGAATTAATGCTACCATTGAGGGAGTAAGTTAGTTATCATGGAGGTGGCTTTGTTATAAAAGCAAGCTCTCTCACAGATGCTCTCTTGCCCTTCCACCTATCTGCCATGGGATGACTCTCAGCAGATGATGGCACTGTACTCTTGGACTTCCCAGCCTCCATAACTGTAAGCCGAATAAACTTCTTTTCTTTATATATTACTCAGTCTATAATATATAAGACTAAGGCAACTTGATATTATTGATGTTGATCATAACAGCTAACAGTTTTGCATGTTAACCATGGGCTGGCTCTAATGTCCACTGCTTTATGTTTCACAACGGTCCTAGGATTTTGCTAGCATAAGTATTACTCCCCTTTTGCAGATAGGAAAACTAAGGCTTTAAAAGGTTAAGTGACTTGCCAAAAGTCCTGTAGTGAATGTGGTAGAAACGAAGGCAGTCTGCCTGCTGAGCCCTCATTCTTTCTTAGCCACTATGGTCTGCTATCTTTCTTGGCTATTAGATTCCCAGCTCAAGCCTTCTGATATGTAGCCATCAATATCAAAGACATGCTCCAACTACATCTTTGCTGAAACTATTATTCTTCCAAATGAAACCTTTCAGTGCATGGGTGTGCTGGCCTGCATATTTACAAGCATAAGGAGAAAGTTCAGAACATATGCAGTGTACAGAAGAAATATTTTATCATTAAGATCAAGCCCTGCAGTGAATCTCTGCAGTCATCCCACTGGTTTTCATTTCCTCTCTCTCTCCCTTCTTTCCTTTAATGATTTTATTTATTCCTGTGAACACCTGATTCAGGCTTGTTTTCAGGGTAAGATTTTAATGCTGTAGACCTGGAAAGGCTCTTACACCCTACTACACCTTGTTAAAAGTTATTTTAAATAAAATCATTCACCTTTCATGTTTATAGCCTATCATATAAATTAATTTCTCACACTGAATATGTTGCTTTGTATAACCATTAAATGACCATTTATAGATTTACATATGAGGATTTCTAGTGTTTGATTGTAGCCTCCACTTCCAAGGTAATAAAAAAGCCCCTACCCCTTTGTTTTAAACTTCAAGTTGCTAGAAGAATAAGGAAGAGAGGGAAGGAGAGAGAGAGAGAGAGAAAGGAAAGCAATGCAATGCAGTTGAATATTTTACCTCCAAGGCAGGGAAACAGGATTTATCTCCTTCTCTTACAGGAAGGTGGAAAGGTTTTCTTCCTTTTGTCTATCCAGATGATAAAGAGAGAATCAGATGGACTTAAATAACTCCATACAACTGAGAAAGAGTCGTTTCAGTATCTCAGAGTTTTGCAGACAGCAGCACCAGAATATAGACCTTCCTAAGTAACTTTAATTTTGGGGAAAATCATTAGCAAGACAAAAGTTACTTGGAATACTAAAATCAGGAGATGATTTGAGAGGTCAGGGGTCTCTCTTGGCCATATGGAACTCTCAAAGTGAGGCAGGCACACTCATAAAAGTGGATCAGATGTTGACTGGGTTTGGATGATAAGCGCTTGGTCCCAATGAACTTCAAAAGTAGGGAGGCAATGGCCCCAGTAAAGTAAACAGAGGGGCTGGTAAGCCTTCTCCCTGCTTGTATACCCTCTTTCACTCCTATTTAGAGATGCACTCTTCTGAGTTTTCTTTTCTCCCAGACTTTACAAATGAATGCACATGTACCAAAGGAGACAGTTTATTAAGGTGTCCACCACACAGCCTGGCCCCAAAATTCTTCTTCTTATTATCAACATCTAATTATAATAGAACACGTTCAATACAGGAATGCCAAGTGAGTGGATAGCCCAACACTTCTTCCATCCCTCCTTTGGTGACTGAGATTCTTCTCGACACTGGTCAGCCCTGTAGTAAATCAATCCTTGACCCAAGAGTGCATGCCCAGGGAACGGCCTCCCCACTTGCACTGGCTCTGTAGCAAGGAAGGTCTGGGTTTGCGTCCAAGTTCATCACTTACAATCTTTGAGATACTGGGCAATTTTAACCTCTGAATTTCAAATTCTCTGTCTATAAACCATACCATAGGATTGTTGAGGGAATGGAATGATATATACAAACGTCTGACCCATGTCAAAATAGCTCACAACTGGCCCAGTTAAAAAGTTAAACCTTGGCCGGGTGCGGTGACTCACGCCTGTAATCCCAGCACTTTGGGAGGCTGAGATGGGCGAATCACGAGGTCAGGAGATCGAGACCATCCTGGCTAACACGGTGAAACCCCGTCTCTACTGAAAATACAAAATTAGCCAGGCGCGTTGGCGGGCGCCTGTAGCCCCAGCTACATGGGAGGCTGAGGCAGGAGAATGGCGTGAACCTGGGAGGTAGAGCCTGAGTGAGTGGAGATGGCGCCACTGCACTCCAGCCTGGGCGACAGAGGGAGACTCCGTCTCAAAAAAAAAAAA
>NW_016807866.1:4206995-4217705 GCF_001698545.2 Rhinopithecus bieti
AAACCTTGGCCGGGTGCGGTGACTCACGCCTGTAATCCCAGCACTTTGGGAGGCTGAGATGGGCGAATCACGAGGTCAGGAGATCGAGACCATCCTGGCTAACACGGTGAAACCCCGTCTCTACTGAAAATACAAAAATTAGCCAGGCGCGTTGGCGGGCGCCTGTAGCCCCAGCTACATGGGAGGCTGAGGCAGGAGAATGGCGTGAACCTGGGAGGTAGAGCCTGAGTGAGTGGAGATGGCGCCACTGCACTCCAGCCTGGGCGACAGAGGGAGACTCCGTCTCAAAAAAAAAAAAAAAAAAAAAAATAGAGTTAAACCTTCCTCCTACATGTTTATGACAACCAGCATGCAGAAGAACACCAAAATGGGCTTCCTAGTTTATCTAGGTTTCAGTTTTCTGTACCAGCATCTATTACTCCATCCTCATATTCCCAGAAAGGAGGAAATTACGACACCTTAAATGTGATACATCATATTTGGTCAATCAGGGGTGAAATTTTAAAATCACTCACTCGGGTTGCCCAAACCCCTCTCTAGGTGGGAGTTGTGACTGAACAGGCATCATTACCACCAGCTCTAGAATCTGCCCTGTTCTATCTTTTGAAATAAATTAAAAAAGAATTCTAAGACTTGGATCATAGAAGTTAATGATGGTGTCTTGACTGGGAGAAACATGTAGACCTAGGGTCTACTCACGACAAAATGGCTTTCTAGTCAAGTTTAAGACCTAGTAAAATAGGAAGTTGAAATAAACCTCAGCCCTTTAATAGTTAAGACCTCAACAAATAAACAGTGGTTTAGTGGCATGGCAACCTGCCCCCTCTCAATCTGTACCACGCTTCAGATAATTTGAGATGTCTATTTTGAGTGACCCTCCAGTACATGTGATTCTAGGTAAGTATTGGTGCTATTCTATATCAGTATTTTCTTGCTGACAGAGTTAGAGGAGCTGACATAACCCTTCCGATAAAGTCCTAGCAAGGTAGGGTTCCTGAGCCTCTCTATAAATCCCAGCAAGCTCTCCAAACCCCCAGTTACTGACGTTTCTGTAAAGCTGAAAAACATTCATGCTTTTGGACAGCACCGCTGTAGAACTGCTCTGACAAATTGGATATTTTTCTGAAAACTACCACTGCCATTTCAAAGACAGCCATAAACACATGCTGTATTTCTTAAAGTATCTTTGTAAATATAACATAGAAACCTCAGGGCTGAGCCTGGAAAATAAGCATTTTCCTACATGTCAAGAACAAACGGAAGGTCTTGGCTGAACAACACTTGCATATTATGCCTGTTAGCTTTCCAGTTTCAAGAGAAAGAGCCCAAGGGTCTACTCAAAACATGATTAGTGGAAAACAGCGTTTTCTTATAGGAAAGAAACAACAAAAGGAAAAGGAAAAGTGGTTTCACATGAAAATATTCTGGATACTTATTTTTCAAAAGTTGTTCCTGAAATTTTACAAGTGAAGTACTAAATATCAAATTCATATTTTGGAAGGAAAGAACACAAGCAATATAGTTCACACATTCTTCCGAGTAGCAACCAAGTCCCTGGGGAACTCTAAAAGGGAGTTATGATTTCTTAAATGTTGCAGAAGTAAAAAGTTTTCATGAGGAACAACAGGGGCGATGCTTAGTGTTAAACCTGATACTCGGCTAAGCATATAGGACTCCAAAGAGCTGACGAATGCCCATCATACGGTCCACAATAATGCTTTTGCCCAGGAGCGTCAGGATGAGAATTCAATGCGCAACTTGCCCCCATTTTTTTGGGTTGTTGTTAAAGAGGCATATCTGATGAAGAAGGAAATCGGATTAGATTCACTCTTCACCAAAAAACAAACAGAGCAACTCAATGGTGACAATTTCAATTTCCCCCCATGGGGCTGAATCTTCCATTGCCTTTAAAAATGCTCAAGACTTTTTGTTCCCATATCAGCAGAAAAAGGCAAATCCTTTAATCAACCTAGTAGTATAAATGGCCAGTTGGGCAATGAGAGACTAAGAAAACAGTCTTCCTTTCGATTTTACACATGAATAGATGATGAGAATTAGCTTAAACGACCTTAAAGGCAAGATGAAAGAATCTCCTTGAGAGTTGTATCCTCCTTGGAAGCAAAGTATTGTTTCGCCCCAAGCCCATCTCGCTCACTTAACAAACCATTTGACTTAATTTACCACAGCTGCTTGTATTTTGGAATTTTAAAAAAAAATCAATGTACACATTTGAAGTCATTATTAATGATTATCATGTAACAGGAAACCAATGGTTTCATGGATCCTCTTCCTAAATACACCTAAATGAACCTATAGATGACAGGCAGCCCCCCAAAACATCAAGCTTTCGGTTTCTGTTTGTTTACAAAAGGGTTACTCCACAGAGAGGCCACTTAGCTGTGTGCATAGTATCTTCTTGGAAGATTGATTTGGAAATTTTCCAGTCAAGTAAAAGAGCTTCCCCGAGAAACCTAACTGTGAGAGCGAATGGCATGGGCTGTCAAGCTCTATGGGAGACAGTGGGCCTGCCTTTTGAGAACCCATGGCATGGGCTGTCAAGCTCTCCTGAGTGAAGTACTAAATATCAAATTCATATTTTGGAAGGAAAGAACACAAGCTTGTCCATCCCACAATACAACTCACATACAGAAAATGCCTGGGGAAGCTAATTCCTGCTGCCCGAGAGGGGCAAGGAGCTCCCACATCGATTGCTGGCCACCTGCCCTTTCCCCCAGATGTGTTGCTTATCTTTTCCTTAACAAACCTGCTACTTTGAGAAAGAAATATTACTGTAAACCATATCACACACAGCTGCATTCTGCATGGCACAGAGAAAAGTCTGCCTTTTGGATTTCTGAAACGGTATCACAGAGCAAACAGTCATTGACGTCACTGGTTCTACAGTGTAAATGAACTTCTTGTGTTATCTAATTGGGCACAGTGGGCCTCAGGCAATTATTGCATCTTACAGTGCTTTAGTAATTGCCAGCTAGCCCCACGGGATAGGGGGACCTGCATTCTATATTGATAGGCGAATAACACCCTTGATGTGATGGCATCCATATATTTCTACTATTTCTTAATAATAATAATAATAATAATAATAATAAAAACACTAGATGCAAAACCCACAAATAATCTGGCAATAGCGAGAACTTGAAACATCCCCATCTTCACCTTGCTTGACGTGTGTGTGTGTGTGTGTGTGTGTGTGTGTGTGTCTTCAAGTCTAATGGGTAGGTAAAAAAAATAGCATAGCCAAAGCTAACTCTTAAAAAATTCAAGAGAGCTATCTATCCAATATGGATATCCATACCCAGAGCTCCTCGTGTCCTCTGTAGCGGTGCTTTTCCTTGTGGGGATCTGGTTGCAAGGCAGATCTGACTCAGTGGGTCTGGGGTGAGGCCCAAGAATCTGCATTTCCAACAGCTCCCAGGTGGTGCTGTTGGTTCGAGGCCTTTCTCTGAGCATCAAGGGAAAACCCCAGTGGGTCTGGGAGGGTGTTTGCACATGGGACCCAGCTGTGGGTGGTGGCCCAGGTGCTGGAGAGGTGGGCAGTGGGCTCCGTCTGGTACTTACCCTGCATCTGACTCTGAGGCTGAGGGTTAAAGGCAGTGGAGTGGTTCAGGGAGGCACGAGGGTTGGGCGTGGGGGCTGGGTGGTGTGGGCTGACCCTCATGGCTGTGCGCCGCAGCTGCTCCAGTTCACTGAGCCGCTCGGAAAAGGACAAGCTCCCGGGCTTGGTCTGATCATCTAGTTTCTGCCGATGTCCTATTGTGGGGAGCAGGGAAGGGAGGGGATGGGAAGAGGGAAGGGAAGCAGGAAAGGAGGGAGGGAAGAGATCAGAAAAAGTATTGTGGATTTCCTAAAATTGGGGCTTTTCTTATCTTTCCCCTCTCTCCCCTCACCCCAACATAGACTTGGTAGAGATTTGCCCATTGGGCTAGCCGCCAGTGGGAATTTGGGGCCACTGTCCTCTCAGCAGAATGGGCCCCCTTTCACTGCCCTGGCCAGAGAGTGCTCCCCCAGTCTGGGCCTCATCACCCTCCCCAACCCTCTACACCCACTTCCAACGGGCACAACTCAGTGGGATACAGAACTTGGTGGTGGTGGTGATGCCAGGAGGAAAAGAGGTGCATTAATTGTGGACACATGGCCACATGCCAGGGGCTATGCTATGGCAGCCAGGAAAGGTGGCCTCCCAGGGGCATCAGAACGACTGTTCCTTACTGCAAACCCAACCACCGGCTGGTTTTAGAGGCAGCAAAGTGGGCCCTGCAGCTTATTGGCAGGGCTCCTTCCAAGAGGAAATGAGGCGTCGCTGCAAACCCCTAGCCCCTGGGGAGGTTTCCAGGTACATGCAGGGCATCCTCAGCCCCTCAGCCCCTCTCCCTTTCCCTCTCCTCACAGGCTTTTCACAAGCATTCCTTCTTCCCCAAAGCCGACTCCCCTGTGTACCCTTAAGAAGGAGTTGACAGGAAGGCCTCGCCTGTGTCTTGTCCAATATTCCCAGCAGAATAGGCCCCCTGGAGCCCAGAGGTAGCTGCAGCCTATCTGGTGAGCTTCCCCAGGGGGCTCAGGACTGGTGGGATGGGATGGTGGCCCCTCAGTGTCTACACAGGTAACAAGTGTCCTCATGATGCTCTTCACCAAAACAACTGTCACCAGCAAGCAGCAAGCAGAGGCCACTCACAGGGGACTGGGGCCTATGGTTTTCTCAAAATGTCCTTAAACCAGAGCCAGTCCTGTCAAGCAGAGCTGAGGCTCCAGGGTAGGGAGGTAGCCACAGGAGGCCTGGGCCATTCATTTCTCTGTTAAAAACAATGGCCTGCTGCTTCCTCAGCCTTATGGTTCCAATAAAGAGTCCTTGATCAATTGTACAACCCCTGTTCCCTGTTGTCAAGTGTCCCCAAAGCCAGACTGAGAAGCAGCCTGCCCGCTGCCCCCATAAAGTGCTCTTTCACATGCCCTGACCCAATCCTAGACTAGAAAGAGGCTCCCTTGATTCCACTCCCACAGCCCGGGGTAAGAGCAGACCACGAGAAGTGCACTGTAGTCCAGCTCCCGATGGCTACGATTATAAAATTAAATGGTATAACTTGCATTATGGCTGTAAATCTCCACAGCTGGCCATTTCTTCCTGCTGCCAGGCCCCTTGGCACAGTTGACACTGTCTCAAATTCCAGA
Organism: Rhinopithecus bieti; assembly: GCF_001698545.2. Taxonomy (NCBI): domain Eukaryota; kingdom Metazoa; phylum Chordata; class Mammalia; order Primates; family Cercopithecidae; genus Rhinopithecus; species Rhinopithecus bieti. The sequence continues at coordinate 4,212,183 of NW_016807866.1, forward strand.
CCAGAAAAAAAGGGCCCACTATATTGCAGTGATTTTATCATTAACGAGACCTGTTTGGCTCCAAAATGAGGAAAAATACTTAAGCATAATATTTGCGTAGTTCAAATGCAACGCCCCCTCCTGTCATGTGTCACCAAGGCAAATCTGGACTCTGATTCAGCGTTCCAGCCCACAACAGGGGACTTGAACGCAAACAGCCTGAGTCACGCAGGCTCAGCACACATGTGGGAGGCCTGTTGTCGGCTGAGTATTTTAAGCACCGGCTTTGTGGATGAAAGGCCATGGGGCCAGGTCTTGGAGCAACTCCCATCATCCCTTTCCCTCGGAAGTATGAAAACGTCTTTTTTCTAGAACGCCCTGTGTTGGTCAGTCATGGTGTGACTCAGTGCCTCTGGATGAAGCCTTCCTTAGCTCCTCCCTCCTCTTATCTCTGCCATAGATCCTTGGCTTCCTGATGATCAAACTGAAGAATCTGCAGTTTTCTTGCAGAAAAACAAACAATTCCAATGGAACAACCATTCAAAACATAATAACTCAGCCCTTTAACCCCCTACCACAGTCTCATGCCTGGCATTATGAGTTAGGGGAAAGAAGAAGACAGGATACATGATTGTGGAGAGCTGTCTGCCTCAGAAATAATGCCAGTCAGCAAAGGCTGCTGGCAGGTTTTGTGTTCATTTCAAAACTTCACATTCCTCGGGCACTTAGTGGCATTTTTGAAGAACACTGTTTCAAGGACAGTGGGTGACCCAGGGGAGTGATGTGAGCGAGGTCATTCTGAATACACAGCACTTGACGTGGTATACAGTCTACAATCAGCCTTGGAAGAAAGGCTCTTGCCAGTTGTGTCTCTCTTAGCCAGCAAGCGTGGGGACCTGTGCCACGGAGACACCCAATAGGAATCATCATTTCAGGTAAGCCAGTCCTGTGGTCAGGCACAACGTGAGGTTTTTTTTGTTTGTTTGTTTGTTTTTTGTTTTAATTAGTCCTCCTCATTACCATAAACTTAGAAATGAGAGCTTTAACTTGTGAGCAATTTCTATACCAGCTGATACCTGCCAAAATTGTAGTCATTTATAGAGATTAACTGATGACTGTCTGCTTTAGCAGAAGTGTTCAGGCATAACTCCCAGAGAAAACAATTCTTCACTCTAAGCTGTTTTCTAAGCCCTGGGAGTCTCGGGGCTGAGTTTAATGCTGGAGGATTGGGGAAGAGCCCATTCTACTCTCCCCACGTGTGTTCCTGGGAGTAAGTAGGAACGTTATTGCCTTAGTAGGGGGTCTTGACCCTCAGGCTCACAATGGTGCTGGAGAGCTGTAACACCAAGGCACAGGGGACATGAGAAGCATTATCATACTCAAGGTGTGGTTCGGATGCACTTATAAGTTAGATCAAAGGAACATCTAATTCTTACTCTCTGAAACCATCAGAGCTCATGTGCCAGATAGCAATATTTTGCATGAAATATAGGAACTTCCGATATAAACTTTCAAGCTGGGGAAAATGAATACTTTATGTCTTCAGTTTCCTGTATCTGTGTTCAATTAAAAGGCTCATTTGCCCCCTGAATTAGAAATAGAGGAGTATGGAAAATGTCTACTATCCAATTCACTTTTCTTCTTTCTCACTGAGTACTGGGCTTTAGAGGGCAGCAGGGACTTCAACCCTGGGTCAAGCCCTTGGGTAAAACCGGGATGCAGCTCTGAACACCTGCATGCTGGCAGCTTGGCTTCTTCAGCATGTTTGAAGTCAACTGTGAATGTTTACAGGACGGTGCTTAAAGTAGTGGGCACGTCAGGATTTCACACTGGGACATCTTAATCTTAAGCAGAGTTGAAAAGCGTCCTAAATTCTTCTATTACCATTTTCTCATTTTTGAAAAAAAAGAAAAGTACTTGGTTGGAATTTTACTATGTATGCAGAGTCATGAAAATCCAAAAAAGGTGAAAAAGTGTATGGAATACAAATAAGTCAATGCCATTTGCTAAATTTTACTTCATTCCAAAGCCATTCCTGTTTTTGGGGTTGGCTGCTCACTAGGGCATCCTTAAATGTTATATTTTGTGATGGATAGTGAGACCAGCTTTCACTTTTCTGCTGTACAAACTAAACTGAGCAGGTATGCATATCTCATTGATAACTGAGCTGCCTTTTTAAAGACACCATTGTGATCTGTGGCTGTAAGTAACAGAAATATAATATATGATCTTCCATTGAAGAAACTAGATAAGGTTAAATTGTCACCGTTTCTTGGAAATTTGTGGTTAGAGAGAATAAAGAATTTTCTGGCAGTCAACAACATATTAGTCTACGTTTCTGATATGTGTTTACTAGTTTTCTTGATAGATTCCCAGCAGAAAAATGAGGAAGGTATATACTCAGAAGACTGTCATGATGAGCCATTGAGCCAAATCTATGCAAAAGCATAATACCAAAAAGATATATATATATATATCTGTATATACATGTATAAAATTGTGGTTCTTCTAAAAGCATATAAGAATTTTATATAGTCAATTTTAAAAGGACATCTGTATTTCAGAAGATGTTGGCCAGTCAATTGGATACTTACTGCATGAATCTGGATATAAAAATATGGGGTTTTCTTTCCTTGATTTGTTCCTGTTTTATGACAATGGAAAAGAAATCAATGTGTGTAGAGAACAGCTTACTCTTCCTGGCATCAGAGTCTAACCTTTAGGTTGCGGGGTCATTAGGACTTCAAAGTGACAGTATTGAATGTGACCCTTCCTGAAGCCCCTTGCAGGTGGTGAAATAAATCTCCCTAATTGCAAACCTAACCATCTGCTGGCTAATTTAATGTTGGGAAATATTGTTCAATATTATATATCACATGTATATTATATATACTATATAATATAAACTATATGATGGCATATAGAATGTCAATATACATTCAAATTCATATTATATATGCATGCTTATATATCATCTAGTGCTACATAACTGTGGGCAGCCTCACTTTCCCCCGCCCCAATTTCTTCTCATATCGTTAAGCTAAGACAACACCACAAGACTGGAGTACTTCAGAACTGGAGAAGGGCCAGAGAAATCAGCCTTGGTTTTTAACTGATGTGTGGGAAGTGAGGTTCAGAGAGGTTATGTCATTTGCCCAATCTCACAAAGTCAGTTACAGGAAGACGGCAGGTCTGAAAACACACCCACTCTCAACAACCACGGACACACACACACTCGGGATGTACACTCAGTGCACCTAGAAATTCAACACCCACCGACACACACACTCGGGATGTACACTCAGTGCACCTAGAAATTCAACACCCACCGACACACACGCTCGGGATGTACACTCAGTGCACCTAGAAATTCAGCACCCACCGACACACACACTCGGGATGTACACTCAGTGCACCTAGAAATACACATTTCTATGAACTCAAAGTGAACAGAGTGGAGAAGTGCACAATGCTACATAGTTTTAGATCTCAGAGACACGAAAGCCCCTGAACGTTTGCATTCTGCCTCGACCATCTCACTTCTGCTCCCAGTGTATGTGTAGAATCAGAAGACAGCCCCAGCCACACTGTGGCCTGCTTGAGCGGGCAATGGAATTACCTGGGCATTCTAGCTTGGTAGGTTGGTCTGGGGTGAAGGGCCTGAGAATTTGGAGTCCTAATAAGGTCCAGGTGATGCTGAGGCTGCCAATACAGGGAGCACACTGGGAATACCTGCATGGAAGGGAGAGTTCCCCCTGGTACTCAGGCTTCCACTGTGCATTACTACTTCCCTTCTCCTACCTGCTTCTGATGTGCTGTGTGCTGGGGAAAAACACGTGAACTAAATATGCCTGAACTGTGTTTAGACTGTGTTCACGAGCAATGACTGACGGCCTCCTTTTGGTGATAACTATGTGGCCGTCTTTTCATTTTTTCAACTCTTCAGTACACACAGAGCAGCTGAAAATGCCCAAACTCTGCCCCGCAGATAGGCAGGTGTGTGACTGTCTCTGCCTCCCACAATAACTGGGCACATGCTGTTAGAGTCACTGTCATGATAATCAGTCTGATTATCATGACAGTCTCAAATCTGAGAACCTCAAATTCTCAGGTAGCAAGTAACTTCTGCTCTGCCATCTATGGAAAGACTTTGGGGAATGGCAGGGAAGGGTTACATGGAAACTTTATTCCATTCCACAAATGCAGCAGCTAAGTTTTCTGAGTGCCCACAGGACCGAGTGTTAATGCAGATGCCACAATCCTCCTCCCCTCTAGAGAAACAACATGGTCCCAGGGAAATGTGAATGCTAGTGTAGGCGTTAAGAATTCTGCATTCTAAATCTGCTTTGCTACCAAACTTTGCTGTGGACAAGAACAAGTCTCTTCATCACTGAGGCTCCATATCTGTAAGCCTGGAATTAAGAGACTAAGAAGGATTACTCCAAGGGACTCTAAAAGCATCCACCACAGCAATTACATCTGCTGCGATTATCTACTCAACTGGTTCTTGGTTCTTGTCGGATGGCTCTAAGCATGGTCTTTCTTGAACAATGTCGAATGAGGTTACGACTTTCAAAGTTTTCCCTTTGTCTTTTTTCAGGCAGACACCTGGCCTCCGGAAGCCAGTGCCAAGTCTGCCAGGTTGGTCTCAGAGCTCTGTCTTCATCCCCACCAGGTCGCCCAGCCTGGGATCCCACCTGGCCTGCTCTACCTTTCCGTGTGCTGGGGGTCAGCAGCTTTGCACGAGGTGTCCTAAGAATTCACTCTCCCTCTGCCTCCAGCTGTTTCATCAATGACCCTTTGGACAGTCAGTTATAGGTGATCTTGGGCTTTAGTATTCAAAGGTGCTCTCCTCTCTCCCTTAAGCCTTCACAGAGCCTTTCGTGCTACCCTGCTGACTGGGACATTCCATTCTGCTTTCACCCCTCCCCCTCTATCATCCCAAGGCTGAGTCCAGAGGGAGTGAGACATTAAACCCACCTTCAAATTTGCTAAGAAGTTGTCAGAGGCTGCACCTGGGAAGAAAGCCACTCTGCGGAACACTCATCCAGGCTCTCATTTCCCAGCTTCTTGTCTGGGTTGGAAAACAATGATACGTTTGCCCTGAATGCCCACCTTTTCCATCAGTGGCAGGAGGCACGTAAGTCCTAGGTGAGTACCCGTCACCCACCCCGCCCACACTCCCTGTGCAGGTCCCCGTTCCTCCAGCTCGTGCCCCTAAGCCTCCTAGAGGTGGATGAATCCTGGCAAGTCCCCTAGGATGCCTCCACTTCCTAGGAATTCCTTCTGCTCACTCACGGATTTCTAGAGGGGTTCTGCTTTAGCCCCAGAGAATCACCAGCAGGAATAGCAGAGCCTTTGGTTGGGAAGAGCTTTTGTACTCTTGTGGGTGGTAACAGGAAAGCAAGCGCCCACTGGTCCACCTGTGCACGGGGCTTTCCTACTCTGGGCCTTCCCAAACCATGGTCCTACAGTGGCCTCTCAGATGACATAAAGTACAGGTTTCTGAGGTCAGGTGGCATTTTTTTTTTTTTTTTTTTTTTT
>NW_016807866.1:4218489-4269186 GCF_001698545.2 Rhinopithecus bieti
GCCATTCTCCTGCCTCAGCCTCCCAAGTAGCTGGCACTACAGGCGCCCACCACCTCGCCCGGCTAGTTTTTTGTATTTTTTAGTAGAGACGGGGTTTCACTGTGTTAGCCAGGATGGTCTCGATCTCCTGACCTCGTGATCCGCCCGCCTCGGCCTCCCAAAGTGCTGGGATTACAGGCTTGAGCCACCGCGCCCGGCAAGGTGGCATTTTCTTAAGCCTGCTTTCTAAGGCAAATGCCTCCTACTTGAAACTAGAAGGCAGATGGGTTGAGCTCCCCTCTTTGCTCTGGCAGCAGTGGCCCCCTTGCCCTTGCTCCCGTGTCACCCCCCTGGGGCCTTTGCACTGACTGTTTACGCTGCTCAGGAAGCTCTTCCCTGAGATTCCTGTGGACCTGACCCCTCCCACCCCTCAAGTATTTACTAAAATGTCATCTCCTCCCTGAGGAGTTCCTGGAGATCCCCTTTTAAGTTGCAGACTGTGCCCCATCCAGCCAATCCCTAGCTCTTTGGCTTAGGTTTTCTCCATAGCACGTGTTAATGTTACCCAGGGTCTATCTGCACCCACAGGACTGTAAGGTCCATAAGGACAGGGATTTTGTACTTTTTCTGCACAGCCGTGTCTCTCCAACACCTACAAAACCATCTGGAGCCTAGTAGGTTCACTAATATTGGCTGAATGAATGAATGAGTACTCAGGTCCTTCATGATTGGTGCCGTCCAATCACCCTCCACTAGGTTGTAGGAAAGTAGAAATCATTTCAGGTGAAGGAAGTTGTAATTAAAGTTTTCAGCTGAAATATAACTACAGAAAAACTTCTTGTTGAGAAAAAATATAATATCATAACTGAGCATAGTTTCATGGAGAATTGTCTCATTAGAAGTTAAATCAGTCCGGGCGTGGTGGCTCATCCCAGCACTTTGGGAGGCCGACGCAAGCGGGTCATTTGAGGTCAGGAGTTCAAGACCAGCCTGGCCAACATCATGAAGCCCCATCTCCACTGAAAATATAAAAAAATTAGCCAGACATGTTGGCCTGCACCTGTAGTCCCGGTTACTTGGGAGACTGAGGCAGGAGAATCTCTTGAACCCGGGAAGTAGAGGCTGTAGTAAGCCAAGATCACTCCACTGCACTCCAGACTGGGTGACAAAGGGAGATTCCATCTCCAAAAAAAAGGCCGGGCGCGGTGGCTCACGCTTGTAATCCCAGCACTTTGGGAGGCTGAGGCAGGCAGATCACGAGGTCGGGAGATTGAGACCATCCTGGCTAATACCGTGAAACCCCATATCTATTAAAAAAAAATACAGAAAAATTAGCTGGGCGCGGTGGCAGGCGCCTGTAGTCCCAGCTACTCAGGAGGCTGAGGCAGGGGAATGATGTGAACCCGGGAGGTGGAGCTTGCAGTGAGCTGAGATCGTGCCACTGTGCTCTGCCCTGGGCAACAGAGCTAGACTCCGTCTCAAAAAAACAAAACGAAACAAAACAAATTCAGTCAGGAAAACTCATTTGTTTTCATAGTAAAAAATCAAAAACAATGGGTCAAAGGTTCTTTTGCTGAGTTGAGAGTGGCATCCTGACATAGGCAAAGTGCACCAGCTTCTTCTGTTTCTTTGTAGTGAGTACCCTCTCACACACACACACACACACACACACACACAGACATACAAACACACATGGCACACTCATGCACACACATACACACATACAGACATGCATGCACATACACACAGACACAGACATACACATAAACACATATAGATGCGGCCGGGCATGGTGGCTCATGACTGTAATCCCAGTGCTTTGGGCCGAGGCAGGCAGATCATGAGGTCAGGAGTTCGAGACCAGCCTGGCCAATATGGTGAGACCCCCGTCTCTACTAAAATATGCAAACAGTAGCTGGGCATGGTGGCGCACGCCTGTAGTCTCAGTTACTTGGGTGGCTGAGGCAGAAGAATTGCTAGAACAGAGGAGGCAGATATTGCAGTGAGCCAAGATTGCGCCACTGCACTCCAGCCTGGGTGGGAGAGCGAGACTCTGTCTCAAAAAACAAAACAAAACAAAAATATAGATACACATGGACACACACATATATACACACATACAGACACCCATGGACACATACACACAAACACAGACACGCATGTAAACACATACAGACACACACAGACATACACACAGATACCTGGACACACACACAGATGTAAAACACACATGGGGATACACACATACACACAGACACACATGTACATACGTCACCCAGACACATATATTAATACATGCACAGACACACATACACATACAGACACAAACCAGGACACACACACACACATATACATATATCACACAGGGACACACATGCGTATATACACAGGCAGATATACAGACATGGGGACACACACATACAAACATACACACATATATGCACACATATACACATAATACATATACATCCATCACACATCCATACATCCACTCACACACACACACCGTTCCGTGATTGCTCTCAGGACATGGGCCAAGACAAGTGTAGCAAGCAACAGCCAATGGAGAGAAAAGGCTGGCCAAGGCCAAGGCAAGATCAACAACCAACACGGCTTCAAGCCAGAGACGCACACAGGCCTGCCCCTCCCCATCCTCCCTGCACCGTGCGCCCAAGACTCACGGGACAAAAACCCAGACAAAACTCTGTTCCCTGAGTCCAGGGCTCATTGCCATGAGCAGTAGAGTTTTTCGCCCACTCACATGAGCTCTTGGAGACTTGGGCCTCTCCTAAAAGCAGAGCACTCAAAATCTAAATCTGCATCCCCGGTAGCCAGAGCTCACTGTCCATTTCTGTCTCGTGACTAAGGAGGTAACTTGAGCTCAGGGCAGAGAAGCCGCCTGCTGGCTTTTGCTCTTGACCAGAGGCAGCCCTCTGTGCGGGAAGTGGAGGCAGCTTCCTAAAAGGGGTGCAGACAGCTCCCAAGTTCAAGGTTTTCTTCTTCTACCAGCCTATAATCCCAACTATTAGCAGCCCTCCCTAGGTTAAGGTCTTATCTCAGGGAAACCTCCAGTTACAGTGTAACTGAAGAGTAACCAGAGAGTGGTAACCACCAGGGACACGGATTTGTTGATCAGAGTAGTTCCTGCCCAGGGACAGACTCTAAAGAAAAGGCGACTTGCAGAAGGGAAAGAAAGTGTTGACGGTGGGTGGCACACTATGGAGAGATGAGCACTGACTCACAGAACACTGCCTGGAGCTTCTAACCTGGCTTTGGAGTTCAGGCACCGGCAGGGCTATCCCTGGGGTGGACAGGCAAGACCTGGGGGCCAGGAGAAGATCTCGGAGGCGCACACACACTGCCTGCGTGAGCATGTCACCAGCACTGCGGCTCTCCACACTGGCCTCCTAACCTCCCTGCAGGAATCTCAGTTCCCCTCCTGCAGCAGCAGATCTCATGCATAATTGGCAGACACTGAGCATGTTTGGACAGGACAGAGGTAAATGCAGGGCCCTTCCAAGGCCGGGTGATGCCTCCATAAATGCTGGACAAATGAATGAATGAGTCAACGAATGAATGAGTGAGCCCCTTTCCTTGACTAGATTTATTCTGGAATGCTTACCCAGCAGTGTGGAGGATGATCTCTCCTCTGTACTTCTAAAAAGAGGGAAGGAAATTCCCTCCTGTTTCTAAGCCCTGCCCGCTGGGCCTCAGGGACTTTCCCAACAGCAGGGGAACAGCATCTGACTCTGACCCTCTCTCCTGTCACAGATGCCAACTGAAGTTCTAGGCTGGCCTGGCAAAGCCTGTGCCAGGGCACCCTGGCCACTCACAGCTCCTGAGTACTCACTAGTACAAAAGCCAACAGCAGCTAGTTGTTTTGAACAGAACGTTGGCCCTCCCTCACACATAAGGTTTTCAGTTGTTTGTGGCATGACATCCTCATTCAGGCATCAGGCTCACTTCTATGCACTGTTGTCCACGTGCCAGAAGCAGCCACCTGCTGAGAAGGGGCATCTGTGAGGAGGGAGGCCTCTTTTATCAGTTACCTGAATGGGCGAGTGACTGCCTAGACTCCCAAAGAGCCGCAGCATGGTGATGAAGATGCTGGTCCACTGTCTGCCAGGTAACATTGGGAGGGGAAGTTCTATTTATTCCAAGACACTAGTGCCTCCTATTCACCCTGGTGACCACATCTGAGCCACTTAGGAAATGAAGGAAGGGAAGTTTCCATCCTTGCCAGGGATGGGGGCAGGGATGGAGGCAAGGATGGATGCCCGGGACAGCCTTCTGTCCGGCAACATTCCCCCTCCTCAATCCCTTCCTGATTTGAAAGGTACACGCCTTCCCCCTGACCTGTCCAGCTTGAGTCTTTGCCTATGGCTGCCTGACCTGGTGAGACCAGCCTCCCAGCTCCTCTGTGTTACGCAGGCAACAGGAGAGCTGCCTTTTCAACGACTGTTTTGAACTTTCCTCTCCTTTTAACTCCGTCAACAGTCCCTCTTCTGTGTGAACACCCTGGTGTGTCAAAGCAAGACCTCAGCACAGAGAGACAGCCCTCATAAACTGCCGCAGATGACCCCGTCTTTTCCCAGCCAGAGGGGGACCCCGCACCGCTCCCTTCCCAGTCTCTTCCCCACCCCCAACTTCTTTTTTAACCACTTCTGCTTCCTTCATTTTCTCAGCAGCTGCTGCGGAGAGATATAGTAAAGCTACTGTATAGGATTTTGAAAGCGGGGCCTCTGAGAGCTTTCCAAACTCCATACAAGCCAGTTATTCTCTGCCTTGTTTTCTTTGGCTTCAGGTTAGTAACACAGAATGAGTCAAACAGTATTAACTTTCAATAGGGAAGTGGTGTGGTCAACCGAAGCTGTTTGCGGCTAGATTGTGAAGATAGGTAGGGCAGGTAATGCAGAACAGCCCATAATACTGCGAGGAGGCAGGGGCGGGAGGCGGCCCCACTCAGAAACACTCCAACAATTAAGTCAACAGAACTCACACCATCTCTTTTTAGTTGGCTGAGGAGTTAACACCAAGATCTCGGACCGGCCAGCTTTGGGAAGTTGGCCATGCTGGGGCTTGGACAATTGAGTACTTTGTGGGTTTAAGGATGTCTTTTTTTTTTTTTTCAAATGTTGCCAAAGTCATGGGAACTCTAGTTAGGAAGATTTCCNCACACATCCATACATCCACTCACACACACACACCGTTCCGTGATTGCTCTCAGGACATGGGCCAAGACAAGTGTAGCAAGCAACAGCCAATGGAGAGAAAAGGCTGGCCAAGGCCAAGGCAAGATCAACAACCAACACGGCTTCAAGCCAGAGACGCACACAGGCCTGCCCCTCCCCATCCTCCCTGCACCGTGCGCCCAAGACTCACGGGACAAAACCCAGACAAAACTCTGTTCCCTGAGTCCAGGGCTCATTGCCATGAGCAGTAGAGTTTTCGCCCACTCACATGAGCTCTTGGAGACTTGGGCCTCTCCTAAAAGCAGAGCACTCAAAATCTAAATCTGCATCCCCGGTAGCCAGAGCTCACTGTCCATTTCTGTCTCGTGACTAAGGAGGTAACTTGAGCTCAGGGCAGAGAAGCCGCCTGCTGGCTTTTGCTCTTGACCAGAGGCAGCCCTCTGTGCGGGAAGTGGAGGCAGCTTCCTAAAAGGGGTGCAGACAGCTCCCAAGTTCAAGGTTTTCTTCTTCTACCAGCCTATAATCCCAACTATTAGCAGCCCTCCCTAGGTTAAGGTCTTATCTCAGGGAAACCTCCAGTTACAGTGTAACTGAAGAGTAACCAGAGAGTGGTAACCACCAGGGACACGGATTTGTTGATCAGAGTAGTTCCTGCCCAGGGACAGACTCTAAAGAAAAGGCGACTTGCAGAAGGGAAAGAAAGTGTTGACGGTGGGTGGCACACTATGGAGAGATGAGCACTGACTCACAGAACACTGCCTGGAGCTTCTAACCTGGCTTTGGAGTTCAGGCACCGGCAGGGCTATCCCTGGGGTGGACAGGCAAGACCTGGGGCCAGGAGAAGATCTCGGAGGCGCACACACACTGCCTGCGTGAGCATGTCACCAGCACTGCGGCTCTCCACACTGGCCTCCTAACCTCCCTGCAGGAATCTCAGTTCCCCTCCTGCAGCAGCAGATCTCATGCATAATTGGCAGACACTGAGCATGTTTGGACAGGACAGAGGTAAATGCAGGGCCCTTCCAAGGCCGGGTGATGCCTCCATAAATGCTGGACAAATGAATGAATGAGTCAACGAATGAATGAGTGAGCCCCTTTCCTTGACTAGATTTATTCTGGAATGCTTACCCAGCAGTGTGGAGGATGATCTCTCCTCTGTACTTCTAAAAGAGGGAAGGAAATTCCCTCCTGTTTCTAAGCCCTGCCCGCTGGGCCTCAGGGACTTTCCCAACAGCAGGGGAACAGCATCTGACTCTGACCCTCTCTCCTGTCACAGATGCCAACTGAAGTTCTAGGCTGGCCTGGCAAAGCCTGTGCCAGGGCACCCTGGCCACTCACAGCTCCTGAGTACTCACTAGTACAAAAGCCAACAGCAGCTAGTTGTTTTGAACAGAACGTTGGCCCTCCCTCACACATAAGGTTTTCAGTTGTTTGTGGCATGACATCCTCATTCAGGCATCAGGCTCACTTCTATGCACTGTTGTCCACGTGCCAGAAGCAGCCACCTGCTGAGAAGGGGCATCTGTGAGGAGGGAGGCCTCTTTTATCAGTTACCTGAATGGGCGAGTGACTGCCTAGACTCCCAAAGAGCCGCAGCATGGTGATGAAGATGCTGGTCCACTGTCTGCCAGGTAACATTGGGAGGGGAAGTTCTATTTATTCCAAGACACTAGTGCCTCCTATTCACCCTGGTGACCACATCTGAGCCACTTAGGAAATGAAGGAAGGGAAGTTTCCATCCTTGCCAGGGATGGGGCAGGGATGGAGGCAAGGATGGATGCCCGGGACAGCCTTCTGTCCGGCAACATTCCCCTCCTCAATCCCTTCCTGATTTGAAAGGTACACGCCTTCCCCTGACCTGTCCAGCTTGAGTCTTTGCCTATGGCTGCCTGACCTGGTGAGACCAGCCTCCCAGCTCCTCTGTGTTACGCAGGCAACAGGAGAGCTGCCTTTTCAACGACTGTTTTGAACTTTCCTCTCCTTTTAACTCCGTCAACAGTCCCTCTTCTGTGTGAACACCCTGGTGTGTCAAAGCAAGACCTCAGCACAGAGAGACAGCCCTCATAAACTGCCGCAGATGACCCCGTCTTTTCCCAGCCAGAGGGGACCCCGCACCGCTCCCTTCCCAGTCTCTTCCCCACCCCAACTTCTTTTTTAACCACTTCTGCTTCCTTCATTTTCTCAGCAGCTGCTGCGGAGAGATATAGTAAAGCTACTGTATAGGATTTTGAAAGCGGGGCCTCTGAGAGCTTTCCAAACTCCATACAAGCCAGTTATTCTCTGCCTTGTTTTCTTTGGCTTCAGGTTAGTAACACAGAATGAGTCAAACAGTATTAACTTTCAATAGGGAAGTGGTGTGGTCAACCGAAGCTGTTTGCGGCTAGATTGTGAAGATAGGTAGGGCAGGTAATGCAGAACAGCCCATAATACTGCGAGGAGGCAGGGGCGGGAGGCGGCCCCACTCAGAAACACTCCAACAATTAAGTCAACAGAACTCACACCATCTCTTTTAGTTGGCTGAGGAGTTAACACCAAGATCTCGGACCGGCCAGCTTTGGGAAGTTGGCCATGCTGGGGCTTGGACAATTGAGTACTTTGTGGGTTTAAGGATGTCTTTTTTTTTTTTTCAAATGTTGCCAAAGTCATGGGAACTCTAGTTAGGAAGATTTCCCCTACTTACAGCATGTCACTCTGGCGTGGACCTTCATTCATCTCTTTCCCCGGCCTGGGATGTGAGTTGATCCATTCTCCCTTCTTCTCTCCCGTCTTCCCCCCTTCGGGTTGACAAATCGTCTAAACCCTGCAGACTGCCACACCCCTCCCTTCTTTTACAACATCAGTCAGCGCGATCAGTAGAATGTCTCTGCTCAGGCAGCTTGGCAGCTGAACATCGCGCCAGCGCCTGTCGCCTTTTGTGGGAGCATAGAGGTTAGAGATGGTGCTTTGAAAGAACGATTGCTCCTACAAACATCAAATCAAACTTTTAGAAGCTGATAAAGACCTTAAAAATCATTCAATCTCCTTTTCTTTCTCCTTCTGTAGATGAGGAACCTGAGGATCTAAGAGGAGACATGAGCTGCTGAAATTCACTGAGCTAGGCAGGGCCAGACATAGACTCCACTGGCAGGCCTGCAGTCTTTCCACCAGACCAGGCCGCTCCCTCGCCCAGGGCTCAAGATTCCTTTTAGAATTCAACAGAGCAGCTCCCGAGAACAGACTGGCCCTCAAGACTCAAATTTCAGTGGTTTCCAGTTCTTTCTCCCTGCACTCGGCTACCTATTTATTTTGAGACTGGCTGAATCACCCAAAGAATGGAATGGGTTTCTCTGAAGCCGCTCCCGGCAGCATGTCAGCAAATGAACAGGACAGCGAGCGGGCCTCTGGAGCCGTGGAACATTCTCACCTCCAAGCAGCTGCAGTTTTTGACTCGTCCTGGGAAACTGGCACTGAGACTCAGGGGTGTAAGATTTCACCTCCCTGAAATCAAATCCAGAAATCTCAGGCGAGGAGCGTATATAAAAAGCCACAGGGGAACAAGGGATACGGACTCAGCAACTCTTAGGTGCTGTGAGCCTCCTCCCAAGCCTTCTGGTTTTGTGAGCATTTCATTGAAAGAAACTGGAATAACAGAGTTTTGGAAGAAAAACTGTATTCGGTCTTGTAAGAGAAAAGTATATTCAAATAAAACTCAGTTCTCAACTATTTGCCAAGGTTACTTCTTTTGTTTTCAACATTGACAAAGGGTATCTAGTTGTAGGTAGGGAAAACATTAAGATATGCTAATGGAAAAAGGTAAAATTTCTGAAAGTATGGATTCATAGTGGGGTCTGATTTAAATGTTTCCATTTTTTCTCTTTAATTTATTCTCACTAATCCTGAAAGACATGATGATACCTACTTTCAAGAAATCAATTAATTTTATTTAAAATCCCTAAGATTTTAATATAGTGGGTGCAAAACAATAATAGATTTTTCTATTTTTTAAATTATCTAATTATCTTTCTATTACCTGACAGACTACTTAAAAAGCACATTGATATATATTATCTCAATGTATCCTAAAGAATCCTGTGCAGTAGGCAGAACTCATAGTATTATTCCCATCTTATAGATGACCCAGGGGAAGCTTCTAGATGCTAAGAGCTTTGCAGGTCACACAACAGCATAGGTGCTTCATGTTAAGCAGAACTGCATTTTGATAAAAACTTTCATTGCAAAAAGATCACCTCTCCCTCAAGGAAGTAGGGTAACATGGTTAACAAGGTTATGTTTCAATGAGGAATACATGTGTTGAAGCCCGTTCAGTGATGCAGTATTTGGAATTAATAATAGGTAACATGGAAGGAAAAGAGAAAAAAGCCCTTATTGTACTGTATCGTGAGGGCCAAATCTGCCAAGTTTTTTTTTTTTTTTTTTTTTTTTAAGTAACTTGGCAATGGTAAACATTTGGCCCCCACTTGGACAGAATTCCATTTGTTTCCTCTCATAAGGTCTTTGGGACAAGGTCAAGGGGCCTGCCTGTCTAGAGCACGTGCTTTAATAACAGCAGCTACTATTGAAGGAGCACTGCTGTGCCCAGCACGGTGCTATGCCCTACTATGAATTACTTTATTCAATCTGCACAATAATCTCCAACAGAGCAATACCATGTTCCTGGTTTGATACACAAGGAGGCTGAGCGTGGGGAGGTTAATCAGATCCCAAAGGGGAGGCCAGGCTGAATCAGGAAGCCAGCTCTGGAGCTTCGCCATCAGCCACTGCTCCAGTGCTACTTTCAGGCTATCTCATTTAATCCTCACATCCCCTAGCAAGGGAGGTATCATGCAGTCCATTCTACAGATGGGAAAAGTTGAAACGCAGTTTTAGACTTGAAGCTGCAAACTCCTGTCTTGCTCACCGAGGCTCCCTGAGCACCCTGGTTCACTTTACTTTTTGAGACAGAGTCTCACTCTGTCACCCAGGCTGGAGTGCAGTGGCACAATTTCGGCTCAATGCAACCTCCGCCTCTCAGGTTCAAGGGATTCTCCTGCCTCAGCCTCCTGAGTAGCTGGGATTACAGGCGCCTGCCACCACACCCGGCTAATTTTTGTATTTTTAGTAGAGACAGGGTTTCACCATGTTGGCCAGGCTGGTCTCGAACTCCTGACCTCAGGTAACTGGCCCACCTCGGCCTTCCAAAGTGCTGGGATTACAGGCGTGAGCCACCGTGCCCAGACCCCTGGTTCACTTTTGAAACACTGGGCTATGCCTGGCGAGCAGTGTCCGAGAGGTGTGTGGGACGTGGTTCTGCGTATTTCTCCTAGCTCTTTCAGATGAATGAACTAGAAGTATCATACAACCACTTCGAAGGTAAGTGAAAATAAGGTGGTACCAGGAACAAATTCAAAGGGCCATACATTTATGTAGTATCTAGGAACTTATTTCAAATGTTTACTCTTTATTTTAAATAATCGGAAGATGACTTTTAAGCCATGGTGAACAAAAACAAATACAAAATCAAAGTATCAAATGTTTGACATTTCAGTATATGGAAGCACACTGAAAGATTTCCATAGCAGCCTGGGTTTTTGTCAGTAATGGCTTTAATGGAAAGTATATGTATATCACGAAAGTACCAAATGAATATACTGCCTTTCATTAACTTTATAGGGGTCTAGAGAGTTGGCAAATTGATTCCATTGTGTTACTTTTTGAAAAGGCAAACAGAAAAGAACTTTGTGTGTGTGTGTGTGCGCGCCTGTGTGTGTGTGTGTGTGTATATATATATATATTAGCTTGGCTTTTACTTATGAATGTGAATCCAGAATATTTGGCTATTCATGATAACGAATTTTACCAGTGATCATGCATAATTTACACATAGAAGTTGATGAAAATACACCATGTGTCAATCATACTATAAAAAAGGCATTTCGCATCCAACTGAATGTCAGTGGCTTGTGATATGTGTGATAATATAGCCATAATGTACAGTAATAGGTAATACCTGATTTATCCTTTCTGTATTGCCAACTTTTCATAATTAATACTCTGATAGCCAAAAAAAAAGCAAACTTACTCTAAAAGTTGCTTTTAAAGAAAAGAATATGCAATGAACAGGAGAACACAGAAACTGCCAATGAGCTCAAATGAATTTAAACGCAGATCTAGTGTAAGGGGGTAGCTTCTACTTCTTTAAGCTAACCTGTTAATATTATTATTACTATTATTATTTTGGTCGTGGTGGTGGAGTTCTATGAGACCCAGTGTATCAGATTCTTACTAATGCCTTTCCTAGTTATATGGCTTACAGGAAAAAACAAACAAAAACCAAAGCTTTTGAGAAAACTCAAGGAGAAATTTTTCAAAATGAAAAGTGGAAAGTGGCTAGGGTATGAAAAAGATTCTAAATCTAGCTGAAAGCAGAGGAGTTGATGTATCTTAATGCGCTGGGACGCTGTGACTGCCAACCGCAATGCATCTGAAAGCTGTGGGTCCACCCATCCCCGTGGGAGACGTGCACCCAATAACAAGGCCTGACCATCCCAGGCGGGGGCTGCCTCATCAGACCCCTGAAGGACACAGACAGCAGGCGGAGCTGCCTTGCACCCATGGAAGGGTCTCCAGTGCTGGTCATTGACTTAGGAAATTCAGTGGGTGGCTGGCCATGTTTCTGTGCCTGCAAAGCTTGGCTGTAGTGAGAGATCCCAGGCACCCTTGGGAGACGCACCGCATTTGCCTAGTACAACAATTCCAACCCCAAGAAACCTGCCACATTTCACGTCACGTTTCTAGGACAGTGTGGAGGAGACTTCTGTAGCTGTGTCATGCCTCTACGGAACAGGACCCACATGTTAGATCTGAAGCACTGACTTTTGAGATGTGATTTTTCTTTCTGTGATACTCAGATGTGATTTTTCTTTCTAACTTTTCACAAAGTGCAACATTTCGGGGCGAGGCCATTTTACCCATTAGTGACTTAGGAACAGTGCCCAGTGTTTCCAGGGCCCATAAATACACTAGAAAAGAAATTTTACTGGGTCTAATAACAAAACGAAATCCAGAAGAAAAATCAACATTTATAAATGTTTAATTAAATGGCAAAAAACTGCACCACTATGGCAACTTCATGAATTTTCAAATTTAGGAGCCACAGATCTTTTTTGGTTAAAGTTTTCTCATTTCCAAAAGGATTTCAAGACTACATTTGAATCATACCTGTCCTCTTTTGAATATGTATTGTGTGCCAGGCACGGTTCTAAGCCACAGAGGCTGCTGCATTCAGCCTTCCAGTGATGTGACGGTGGTACCACCACTGTCCCTGTTTTAGAGAGACTCATTCAGACCAGCCACTCCCCCAGGTGTCAGCTCCCATAATGTTAGCAAGCGCCAAAATGGAGACCTCAACCCCTAGTCTTGATTACATGTTGGTGGCAGAGAAGACAGAGCGGCCAACTTATAGCCAGAGAATTTCAGAACAAATTAGAAAGCCCTTTAAACATTTTATAGCAAAAAAACAACGTCTATCTCATGTACCGCCTGGGTGCGTGTGGATTTGCCTGATGTGATTTAGGATGGCACTGCCCAGGCAAGAAGGCCTGGAGACCTCAGCCTCTAAAGGGCCCACTTTATGGGAATGAACTTACGGCTTTATTTTGCTGACCATATTTTGTTACCCTTTTTGAGTGAGAACTAATTTAGAGATTATCTCGTCCCATTGCCTGGTTCAATAGGAGAGGAAAATGAAGACGAAAGTATTCAAGATAATTGCTCAAGTTCACACCCACTGGCCTGGTGGCGCCAGTATGAAAACCCAGGTCCCTGAATTCAGGATCCAGAAACCTTTTTACATGTTTGAAGCTTAAGAAACAGAAGCCTAAATGCAGACAGGATTTTTTTTTTCTTATGGCACGTCATATAATGAATTCTAACAAGGACTGCAATATATTAGTTTAGATCCTGACCTCACTGGTGCGGCATTCAAATTAGTGATACGGTTTTGCAAGGGTCCAGACGGAGAGAGAAATTCGATGTAATAGTGTAAGTTTCTTCCTCTTCTCTGCTGCCACATTAGATTGAGAAGCTGCCTAGAGATCATCTCTTTGGGTTTTCACGTTACCTGGAAGGAACTCTTATTTTGTTTTCTTTCTAAAGCAATACAAATGCCATCTTAAAAAATCTCAGTGGTGGCCAAGCACAGTGGCTCATGCCTTTAATCCCAGCACTTTGGGAGGCCAAGGTGGGTGGATCACCTGAGGTCAGGAGATGGACACCATCCTGGCTAACATGGTGAAACTCCGTCTCCACTAAAAACATAAAAAATTAGCCGGGCGTGGTGGCGGGTACCTGTAGTCCCAGCTACTCGGGAGGCTGAGGCAGGAAAATTGCTTGAACCCGGGAGGCAGAGGTTGCAGTGAGCCGAGACCACGCCACTGCACTCCAGCCTGGGCGACAGTGTGAGACTCTGTCTCAAAAACAAACAAACAAACAAAAAAACAACCACACACAAAAAAAACCTCAGTGGCTTCTGTATAAGATAGGAAGAGTTACCAGGAATGCACAGGCCACGTCAGCTTACTCAGAGCTGCATCAGGTGGGTCACTGCTGCTTCTGGGACAGAAGCCCATTCCCTTCACGGTCCTCTTAGGTTCCCATTCACCCCAGGGGCCCTTTCAGACCTTAGCCTCCACTCTAGGGTCAAGGAAATCTGTATGCATATAAAATTCTTCTTCTTGGTCTGGTTTGATACTACTAAAAATAATCAACAGAAATATATTCTAAAATTCACCGGAAACATGTAGACACAATTATTATTAACGCTTTAAAAACTGCGTTTGCCAAGTCATCAGGTAGTTGAGGAGCTTAGCACAGAAGGAATTAAAGTACCAGGGCGAAGTTCCCCCAGAACTTTCCGCTTGGCCTGAAATGCCTTTCAAAATGGGGAGGAGGGGATGTAAGGACAGCATGTCCCTCCTCTTTGAGCCTCTGTCTTGCTCCTTCTTTAGGTGGGAGGGGAGGAAGAATTACTTTCTAATTCCTGTGTGGATCAGGATTGCATCTAGAAAGAACTAAAGTCCAAGTCCAAATCTGATGAATTCAAGGGAAGAGGAATTAAGTAGCTCATCGTTCACTATCTGGAAAATACACTCGAAGCAATTCCCAGTGAGCAATGCGATTGTGGATTGGTCATTACAATCCTGAGATCACAGATCCCTAAAACCATCTGACATTTTCATAACCATTCAAGAGCAAAGAGTGACACACCTTTTCATCCCCCCAGCAGCTATGTGCTGTGCACATGAGCCCTCTAAGAAACCCTTTGTTAAACGGGGACCCAGACTTGGACCATTGCTCTGCAGGTCACTCCACCACTTTACCCATCTTCCCTGAAGGCCAACACCGGAAGAAGAGGTCTATGTTGTACAGCACCCCGGGGTTGGGTCCCCCTTTATGCCAGGTCCCCAAGTGGACCCTGGTGACAGAAGCAGAACCAACCGCTAGCACCTGTGACCAGCGTGGCCGTGGCTGTGTATTACGAATACACAGGGGAGGGAATTTCCTACAGCCCTGCCGGGGAAAACACTGATTCCTCCTGTCAGTACAAAGAAATGATGAATGCCAAAGCAACAGGGCTCTGCTTTCTTGAAGAAAACCATATGTGACCCAGAACTTTATTGATAAACTCTCCTAATAAAAGATACAGGAATTACATTACCATGAAGCTCAAAAAGCGGCCAGTGCAGTTCTTAAAAACAGACCCTGGCGTCGGTGCATGCCAACGTCTGGACGCCTTAATTTACATGCTGGCTTACTAGTTGTGTGACCTTAGGCAAGGTATACAATTTATTTTTTCTTCAATTTCCCTGCCTGTTCTTTTGAAGATTATATAAATTAATATGTGTGAAGCACTGTGAACACTGTTGGGCAAATAACACTATTTAATGTTAGCTGTTGCTATTATCAAGTATTTTTATGATTAAGAGAAAATAACATTGTGAAGTAGATGTTACTCAATCCTAAGAGCAATTATTTTTAGGTCCATTATCACCATCAGTTTACAGGTTGGTTCCTTCCCTCCTTCCGTCCTTCCTTCCGTCCTTCCCTCCCTCCCGCCTTCCTTTATTTATTTATTTTTTTTTGAGACAAGGTCTCACTCTGTCACCCAAACTGGAGTGCAGTGGTACCATCTCGGCTCACTGCAACCTCTGCCTCCTGGGTTCAACCAATTCTCCTGCCTCAGCCTCCTGAGAAGCTTGGGACCACAGGCATGCACTACCACACCAGGCCAATTGTTGTATTTTTTGGTAGAGATGGGGCTTCCCTGTGTTGGCCAGGCTGGTCTCCAACTCCTGACTTCAAGTGATCTGCCCACCTTGGCCTCCCAAAGTGCTGGGATTACAGGCGGGAACCATGGCACCTGGCTTACAGGTACTTTTCATGCATTTCTCTTCTTCACTTGAAGTACATTCTCCATATATAAAGATCCTATTTCTCATATTCACATACATAATAGATTTGCTATATACAATCAAAGTCATAGAAGAAAATTATATTCATATGACATGATCTCAACCAAGTACTTTAAAAAGTAGCTGAGTGAAGATTAGGCCCTTCGAACAACCTATTTTAACTATAACTCCCTGTGGGTGGGGAAAAAAAAATCAGTCAGAAAAAAAGCTGATGCCTCAGAAAGTACTCTACAGTTTGTAAGTTTTGTAAGTAATGGCTCCACCTTGCCATCTCTATGAAAAAAAAAAAATTAAAACTTAGCCGGGCATGGTGGTGGATGCCTATAATTCCAACTACTCAGGAGGCTGAGGCAGGAGACTCACTAGAACCCACAAAGCAGAGGCTGCAGTGAGCCAAGATTGCACCACTGCACTCCAGCCTGGGTGACAGAGTGAGATTCCGTCTCAAAAAAAAAAAAAAAAAAAGAAAGCTGCATATTTTACCTTACTCCCTAGCTGCCCTCTAAGCCAGTATCCCAGATGTCACCTGATATGTGGATGCTAGAAGCCCCACCCTTAAACAGAGCACATCAGACTCTACATCAACGGCCTGGTCCTCAAGGATGGGCTGTCCAGAGAGCAGGGGCCTCCATCCAAAAGGAATCCCATGAGCTCTAGACATGGTCATCCTTGCCTGTGAGGAGGAGCGCAGCTGCAGAGGCCTGTCCTTCCCTCCAGGCTTGTACTTCCCGGCATCTGCTGGGTTCTACCTTTCCAAAATTACAGCCAGCTCTTTCAGTTTTAAAATAGAAATAACTACATTTAACTAAACAACAACAACAGCAACCAAAAAAAAAAAAATAATAACATCAAGAGCTCAAACAGAACACAGTCACGTGAAAGACTCCTTTAACCTGGAGACAGACCGAAGTTATCTCAGAAAAGGCCAATACATGAATTAATCTTTTTGATTTTTAATTCGGTTTCTCAGTGTTCCAGATGTAACAAATACCTGACCAGACAGGTAAAGGCTGCCCAATCCATACCCACCAAGATGGGTCAGCCCACCCAAGATGGACCAGCCCACCCAAGATGGGTCAGTTAGGTCCTCACTGCTCACTCTCCTCAACCTCTCCTTGGCAAAATATCTTCCTCCATGGCATTGAACCAATTCCTGCATTCAAATTATTTAGTGAAATCTCTGTAGAGAAGATGCTTTGGGATCTCAAAATTAGCAAGGAGTCACCTAAATTACAGATGTGTGAACTGAGAGCTGGAGTTTTTCATTAGATCCTAGAAATATAAAACATACATTAAAAAACAACTCTCAGCCATTCATAGTAGCTCATGCCTGTAATCTCAGCACTTTGGGAGGCCAAGGTGGGCAGATCACTTGAGGTCAGGAGTTCGAGACCAGGCTGGCCAACATGATGAAACCCTGTCTCTACTAAAAATACAAAAATTAGCTGGGAGTGGTTGTAGGCACCTGTAGTCCCAGCTCCTCCAGAGGCTGAGGTGGGAGAATCACTTGAACCTGGGAAGGGAACAGAGGTTGCAGTGAGCCGAGATTGTGCCACTGCACTCCAGCCTGGGCAACAGAGTGAGACTCTGTCTCAAAAACAAACTAAACAAAAAACTCTCAAATATCCTTTTCTTGAAAACTCCTTTTACTCTATCTTTTGTGCTGAAGGAGGAGACACTCTTACTATATCAACAAGCTACTAAGTGCTCTACCTGCTAACCGAAAACAGAGCCCGCCTTGGTGCTGGTAAGAACCCATTCCAGGCAGAGGATACCTTCTGACGGTACTCTTGCTCCATGATAAAGTTAATTTTTCGACAATTAATAATTTCTATACTACCCTAAGATATTTCTTAAAATCCTATGGAATATGAGAAAACAAGTTTTGATTTTCTAAGGGGCAGGTCCATTACTGTAAAAGAGCAAGAAACCATCTGAAATGAAAAATACTTTAAATTCTCTTTGGCATATACTTTTTGCTACAGCTTCATCACTGAAAACCATGGAAGAAGAGAGGGATGCATCAAGTTTACCCATTGGCATGATGAACAGATGGGCTGTGACACAGCTTCTCATTCTCAGTCCTTAACTGAATCAGCAGAACGGCAGGTTGAATGGCAGTTCGTCCATCCAAATGCCAAATAACTGCTTTATTTAGTTAAGCTTGCACGCATACCTCAAGTCAAAGGCTCCATGCCTGCAATAAGGCACTACCATTTGCCCTTCTATAATAGACAGTCTTAGAGCTGAGCCAAATATGCCAGCCAACCATATAAGCCAACTCCTCATTTTAAATGTGAGGATACTGAGGCCATTTCAAAGAGTTCCATCTACCATAAGAAATAGATGCTGTACAGACAGTATGGTATGGATGGAGAGATGAACAGATGAATGGACAGGTAGACAAATGAAGGACAGCACAGAAGTAGACATCAGGAACTCCTCATGCTGTTAATGCTTCATCATCAACTATTTCTTTTAAAGCTAGGCAAACTGTTTCATTTTTCTGGGGCTGATTTCCCTTACCTATGGAGTGATGATCCTAAAGTCGCTCTCAGGCCCCTCCTAGCTCTCATTGTCTTTGATTTTATGAAACTAGAGAATTTTCCAAAATGATTGAATTTGGCCTTGGCAATGCCAGGGCCATTTTGCCAGGATTACCCAGAATTCATTGCACTGTAATCATGGAGGGGACCCAGGAGGTCCTGTTCATCCGGAGATCTGGCAACATCTGGGCATCCTGA
Organism: Rhinopithecus bieti; assembly: GCF_001698545.2. Classification (NCBI taxonomy): domain Eukaryota; kingdom Metazoa; phylum Chordata; class Mammalia; order Primates; family Cercopithecidae; genus Rhinopithecus; species Rhinopithecus bieti. The sequence goes on from NW_016807866.1 coordinate 4,236,853, forward strand.
TTTACACGCAGTGTCCTCTTTTTATGTTACACTGGAAAGCAGCTGTGAGCAAAGCTTACTATAGAGAAGTTCCCACCCTGAATGAAGACGTTCAAACAATAAGAAACCAGCATACTAAAATTAGCAGTGATGGCCCCTCTTGCTTCATAGGGCAAAGAGAAAAGTCAGCATTACCCAAGTCACCCTGGGAGTCTGCATGCACTTGGCTTTTTTCTAGAAGTCCCTTGTGAAATGTGAGACTTTCTACCTGGGGCTACTGCACCTCTATATATCATACTTATACTTATTCCATGCATTTAGTTTTTCCCCAGACCCCAAATTCCATTTGGCAGAGAAGACTGTGTAAAAATGGATGCTTCTTTGGCACAGATCCCTTCTGTCTGCTCAGAGGGTACGTCTCCATATAACAACTGTTTTCTTAAGTTATAAAACAGCAGGGGCAGAGTAAACTGTATATACAGCCAGACCGTTACAATCACATGGACGTCTTTTTTCCCCTCTGACTGCCAATTCTTAAAAGTCAGAGTAGCCACCATTTGTTTTCTGAAGCTCAATAACTTTGTTATTTCTTTGAATGTTACCGGAAATGCTGGCAGTGAGGCAAAACCCAACCTTCTTTATGCATGAGGAAATAACAGAAGTAGAGGGTATACCCAAGTCACCTGGCTTCAGCTTCTTCAGGCTGGTCAGCATTTGAACTGTCCAAGAGACGGCTGTAGATTCAATAGTGATTCCAGCCTCCCGAAGGAGCCTTTCTCTAAGTTTAGTTACCCTCAAAGTTGATCTCCTCACACCTAACAACTGCTTTCTCCCAGCCAGGCACCTTGCCATAATTCAAGCCTGCTTCCTCTTTGGTCCTCTGTGGAGAACAAACTTGCTTTGGTGTTTACGTTCTGTTGAATGCAGGGTTACATTAAAGTAGGAATGTCCAGCTTGACATTCCTATTCTGGAAACCTGGGAAGAGCTCATAGTCATTCCTTAGACCTGTGTGGTCCTGTCTGTGTCTATGGTCTGCTTTTCACCCATAAAGAAGAATCAGGGTCTGTTATCAAGTCCCATAGTCTCCCAAGTCTAGGCATGGCCAGAAAATCTTGTTCAGAAAAAGCTGAGAGGGCCTTCTGGGGAAAAATGCATTCAGATTTGGAAGGAGTCACTGAGCCCAGAGAATGGAAGGAGGGGAAAAAGCAGACGAGGAACACCAGATCCTGGGGGGCTGTCCCTGGTGGGCATGGTGGTTATCTGCAGAGCTCCATCCACTCAAAGACTTTGGGGAAGTTGATACAACATGGGGAATGGTTCCAGAAGGTGATCCAGATGCCACGAGGTTGTGGCCAGGACCACAGGAAAGACTGCCACAAAAGCTGCAGTGATCACAGGATAGCCTGCAGAGAACTACCTTAAAACCCCACCTAGAAACCACCATGCAGAGAAGGTCATCTAGATGGTACTGGAGCAGTAGCCAGGCATGAAAGCAGGGATGTCCTACTGGGGATCACTAACATTTCCTGCTTTCATTCTCTGCATCAAGCATATAGCATCATTTGGCTTGATCTTATGAAGAAGCTCTCATTATTATTCCCATATTACAGAAGAGGAAAGTGAGGTTCAGCAAGGCTCTGTAGCTCACTGAAGGCTTAAGAACTCCACTGGCTTGCCCATAAAGCCCAAATTCTTAACCACTTCATTTTACCACCTGACCTCCCCGCATCTTGGCTTTCTGTGACAGTAGGAAGCCCTGTTTTTCAATATCCCTCACTCCAAGAAGAGAGTGTATTAACTTTCCACCAGGGACCTGATATGGTTTGGAGACATCTGGATGCTGGGCGGGGGTGCTGGGCAGTTCCACAGACCTGGAACTGTAACCCAGCCTCAGATCCTGGGGAAGGGTGTGGTTCTGGAAAAGAGTGTTACTCTGGTGTTTACTCAAAGATAGTCATTAAGTCACTGTGAAGACATCTTTTCTGCAGACTAAACAACCTCATTCCTTTTTTTAAAAGCTTTCCTCACAGGAGCTATTTTTTGGTACTATCTTTCTATATTTACTGGTTTTCTCCAGACATTCTTCTACCCTCCCACTCTCTATCTTAAACATGCCTGTAATAAGATTTTGATCTGTGCCATAGAAAGAAAAGGGTCATTTTCATAGTTTTCATCTCTGGCCCTCATGAATTAATAAAAGGCCAGCATCGATGGTAATTACTCCCTTGTGGTCCACTCTGACCCTCAGACCTCTTTGGGCTGCCTCTGTGCCTGGCCAATCTTCCATTTACTATTTGTTTCTGATCCTGTTGAACTTTACTGTATATTGAGGAAGCAGTCCTTAGTTTCATGCTGCCCTGAATGGTCCTAACATGCGGTTGAGTCAGCCTAATTTCCTTTTGCCCTCTAAAAGGATGCTTCAAAAAGAGCTCAGTGCACAGAAACAAACTTTGAGTAGCGAGAGTATTGACAATGCAACTTTTTGGCTTTACAGGGGCCTGACATCCCCTGGGGAAAGGTTGAATCAAGGATTCTGTGACATGGTCCCGGAGTCTACCAGCCTGGAGGGTGTACCAGCCCCAAGTGGGTGCACTTACTTCGAGGTTCTCGGGGCCCATCCACTGTGATTTTGATGGCTCTGTGGTAGGTGGCGACTTGCGGTGGGTTTGTGAAGACAGTGATGGTCAGAGTGAAGCTTTTCCCTGTGGGGACACAACAGAGAACAAAACAGAATGAGGTTGGTGGCCCGAACAAATCTGTTGAATAACCAATCATTAATTTATGCTGTCCAGCCTTCAGCACAAGTTACCAGTTTTAACAACACTCCCGGAATTTTGACTTCGCTTCAATTCTGGAATACACGCCTATGATAGTTGCCTAGGTGTAACACTTCACACAGTTATAGGGCTTTAATGTAACCATCAATAAACAATACAAGATCAAGAAAGATTAGAATTTATTTTCTGTTAAGTCAAGATTTCGGGAAACCATAGAGTCAGAGTGGCAGCGCTCCACTCCTGGTTCCCAACTTCCCGGCTGCCATCTTCCCCAATTATTTTATAACTCAGGGCAAAGAAGAGTAGAAGAAACCATATCCATCTTTCTCTTCTTACTTTGTACCCTTGAAGATCAGGAAAGATAGAATTTCTAAGTTTGAAGACAGGCTAAATTAGAATCATTCTCTCTATATTTTTAAAAGACAAAGTCTGGTTGATATTAAATATTATTTGAAAACGCCAGATGTTATTACAGGTACTCATGGGATCAGCCAGAACAAAACTGATGACTCATAAATGGACTTAAGTATATGTAACTGACAGACTGAGATTCAACAAGTACTAGTAATAAAAAATGCACATAATTTCCATTATGCGTTTAACATATATTTATAAAAGGTGAGAAAATCTTCATTGCATGGATTTACTAATCTAAAATCATTTCTTGTTAGTAAAGTGCTTCAGAGGATAAATCTGGCTAGCTGACCTTTGGCAAGTCACTAGATACTTCTACGTTCCTCAGTATCTTTACCTGGAAGATGGTTACATGCAAATTTTCCTACCTTAGAGCGTGTATTAGGGGAGATGAAATTCTTTACTGTGAGTAACACTGTTAAAACAGTATCTGGCACATGGTATTCAACAGGGTGTGTGTGTGCGTGTGTGTGTAAGTTGTCTGCTTCACTTATTTCTCTTCTCTGTTTCTCACGGGTCTATAATAGGACCCTAACATTTGATTAAGTCTGATGTTCAATCTTCCTGCATCAATACGGTAGTTCTTTAATCAACACAGTTTCTCCTCTTAATCACGTAGCATAAAGTGAAATCAAAGATAGATGAAAGGAAAATATTTTCAGCTGTCACTCATGTCTTAACACAAAGGAAGGCCACAGAAAAATGCTCAATGAAAATCCAATATTTGGCCACAGCAAGCCATGATTCCTAATCATGAGAAACCTCCATCAAACACTCCCCAAAGAAGTGGATTCTCTCTGATTAAAGTCTATGATAAAAAGAGCAATAGCAAGTAACAATTAGATGATGAAGCCTGCTCTGCCCGGCGTGCCTTTATAACTAATGTCTCGGCTGACCTGTCCAGTAAACGAGGTGAGGATGCTTCTGGGGAGGGATTTCCACGGAGCAGAGCATCAGGGGTGCCAAGAGGCTCTGCCTCCAAATCCATCTTTCCCATCAGCTGGCCTGTCCCCAGAACCTAGAGATGAGTCTTGTTGGGCTTTGGGGATTTGCCAGTTTTAGGACATCAGTCAGATGTTACCAGGTGACACTCTGGATGCTTTCCTACCATGGTATCTAGCTGAAGGAGAGAAGTGGGCAGAAGAGGACTTGGCCAGGCCCAGCAAGCAGGGCATATGATGTGATGTGGAGGAATGCTGCCACAGAGGGAGGTAGGTCCTGAGGGCAACTGGCCATCTCACTGGGTAGTCTCTGGCTTTCCAAGAACAGATCCAGGAGCAATGACAGCCACAGCCAGGGAGCAGCCATGTCCACACGATCCACAGCTGGTGGTCCTACAAGCCTCATGGTCAGCCTGTTCCCTCTCTGTCAAGAACCCAGGAAGGTTATCACCTGTATCATCGAGACTGAATTCCAGAACCCGCTTTAAGGATCTTCACACTAATAAGACCCTGCCCCGAGTAATTTCTCACTCACCCCCTTTCCTCCCCACACCTGACTCCCGATGTGCATCCTCTGAGTTCCATTCATGAGCCACGGCACTGAGACGCTGAGGTGTTCCTTCCTCCAGCCACTTCGCCAATCCAGGGCTCCTTGCTGCACCCTTCACCTGAGTCTTCCTGCCTTCAGCATTTGGCAACGGGCAGTCACTTGTTTTCCAAGCAGCCTTCCTTGATGACTACATTTTGCTTTATGGCTCTTTGGGCTGCGTCATAAATTATCCTTCACCTTTGATTATTTAGGGTGTCACACTGAATGCGGTTTGTGGCTGTGTAGACCTAGTCTCCCAGAAGGCGGTGATCCTTTTCTATATACTCACGTAGCCCTCACAGAAAGGTGGGAAAGGGTGTAAGTGAGAAGGGGTTTTAGGGGAAAGGGGATATTTAAAAAAATTTTTTTAAGTCCCTTTAAGACACAACAATAGGTAATGCCATTGTCCCAGTCCTGAGTAGGTCTAGGGGTACATGTGTGTGTATGAGAGAGAGACAGAGAGAGACTGAGGTGGTTCTTTCAGCAAGAGAGTTACAAGCTTGGGGATATAATACAAACGATTTTACCTTTCCAGATCTCAGTCTCCTCATCAGCAAAATGAGGGGGTTCATGGTATGCATATGCAATGTCAATTTTAACTCTCTGACTTCATCTTCCAAGAATGCAGCTGGCCTGGGATGCCCATAGCCACGTGTAGGTGGGCAGGTCCACACGTGATTCTTCTGTTGCCTACAACTCTAGCATCTCAGTGACTTCATGAAAATACTGTATTTGTTTCCTGGGGTTGCTGTAATAAATTATCACAAACTGGTTGGCTTAAAACAATAGAAATGAAGACTTTCACAATTCTGGGAGTCAGAAGTCCAAAATCAAGGTGGCAGCAGGGCCATACTCCCCCTGAGGGGCTCTAGGGAGGATCCTTCCTTGCCTCTTTCTAGCTTCGGATGGTGGCGTTTCTCGGCATTTCCTGACTTGCAGCTGCAGCACTCCGGCCTCTGCCTCCGTCTTCACATGACTGTCTTCCTACTGTGTGTCCCCTCCCTCTTCTGTTAAGGACATCAGTCACTGGAGTTATGGTCCACCCAAGTCCAGTATGACTTTATCTTGATTACATCTGTAAAGACCCTAAGCCATATTTTGAGGTTCTAGGTGGACATACATTTTTTACAGAACACTATTTAACTCAGTACAAATAGCAAATGTAGGAAGAGCTCCCATCATGGCTCTACCAGTGACAACTGCTCTACAGGCACCCGTGTGTTTTACCCTCTGGAACAGTCTTGCTCCAATAGTGGCTCTCTTACCACTACCCTAGCCATGACTACCCAAATGGCAACAAAGAACGGTAGCATTCATAATATTGGCATTTTTAAGTCGTGTAGAACTTACTTTTTAAACACTTTCCCATATACTATTTCATTTGGTTCTCACACCAATCTCATGAAATAAACACGATGGATTTTATTGTCTTTGATGAGTAGGTAGCAAAGCTAAGGCTCAGAGAGGTTAAGTAATTTTCCCAAAGTCACACAGCTTCGATATACAGTAGAACTCATATCCCTGAGCTTTCTACTCACTGTTCTTCCAGTTATTGTCCCCGAGGTCATAAATCTCCACCTGCAAACCCAGTAGCACCAGTATAAGGAATCTGGACTGGAGATACTTTATCCACGCCTACCACTGCCCCAAAAAGTAAAAGCTGTCTCTGTGGTTCTAATGTACCAATGGTACTCAACCTGGGTTATAGTTCAAAAGCATTTTCTTACTGAGCTGCATTTGGGCCTCTGGCAGTTGATCTCTCATGACACCCCATCTGGGAAACCACAGACTAACCTATATAACCAGGATGAGCATTTTCATTAATCAAAGTGAGTATTTGTGAAATCATTGGTCATTATCTGAATTCTTATTTTTTCAGGTCCATCTTTTTGTTTTGGTTTTTTTTTTTTTGGAGATGGAGTCTCTCACTGTTGTCTGGGCTGGAGTGCAGTGGCGTGATCTTGGCTCACTGCAACCTCTGCCTCCCGGGTTCAAGCGATTCTCCTGCTTCAGCCTCCTGAGTAGCTGGGATTACATGTGCATGCCACCACACCCGGCAAATTTTTTGTATTTTTAGTAGAGATGGGATTTCACTATGTTGGCCAGGCTGGTCTCGAACCCCTGACCTTGTGATCCACCCACCTTGGCCTCCCAATCATGCCCTTCATTTTAAGTGCAGTCACGAGACGTTTCCACCAAGCACACACTAGTAGGTGGGGTGTTTTGGCCAGTCATGTGGTTCACCAAGAAGGAGACATTCTGGCAGTCTCCCTCACAACGGGCTCTTGTTTACAGCTTTGGGTACAAGGACATTTGCTTATTATCTTTCAGACACAGTGATGACTTCTTCACAGGTGTAGGTGACATTTTTCCACAGCACGAAAACTGCCTTACACGTCTTTTGTATTCTTCCAGTGACACCCAGCAGAGCCTTGACACTGGGCTGCAGTCAGCAACAGGCACACCTGACAGGACCCGCATGCTCTGCCCTCCACGTGGCCCTGCCCTCTCCGTGGCCCCACCCCTTGGCTGCTGGGACACAGTCCTTTTTGGCCAGCGTCTGCAGAAGTGGGATCTGTGCCTCGGGGCACACATGTTATGAGCCAAATTCCCTCATTGAAATGACCTATAGGCCTGGTATTTTAAGTACATGGGTGTGGAGCACAAAAGACTCTCAAGTGTTTCTTCCAGCCCAGCAAGCTGCAGCCGGAATAGTGAGAAGTCACAGGAGAGCAAGGGAGGGCAGGTTGGCTAAATAGCAACAGCCCCAAAATGGGCTTTTTGGAACCAAGTGCAGGGGTGGAAGGATGGGGCTGCTGCCGAGAGGGCCAGTGTTCCCGTTGGTAGCCTGGAGGATCCAGGGATCCCAGAAGTACCCAGTGGCCTTGGTCCGGTAAGGCCACCAGCAGAGGCTTTCATCAGTGCACAGACGGCCCCAGCACTGACCCCGTGTGTGCTGCTGGAAGTTGGCAGCTCTTGGTTCCAGAGGGGGCCGCCACGGGGTCACAGGTGGCCTGCATGGGAGGAAGCCAAGGAAAGGGGTAAACACCACGTCCTTCTTCTTCCTGCTCACTGAACCCTGACCGCCACAGCAGCATCAGTTCCAGCCAGGGCTTGGGTTCCACGAGGACCATTCTTTAGAAAGAAGCAGAGACATTCATACTGAATAAGAAGGTGAGAACAAACAACAGGGAGATGAGGTTTGTCTTGAAGTAGGCTTGGAAGCCATGAGAGAGAAGAATTCCATATAAAATCCCATGAAGGTAGAAGCACAGCGGTGATTCATTCAGTGTGGACTCTCAAGGCAACCTACTTAGGTTCAAAACCTCACTCTGCCACTTGCTAGCTGTGTGACCTCGGGCAAATTACTTGACCTCTCTGGGGCCTCAGCTTTGTCATCTGTAAAAGGGGGTTAATAATAGTCATTCCATCTCGTAGCGTTGTTCTGCAGGTTAAATGGAAAGCTGAATATAAAAGCAAAGCACAGAGAAAGGTCTCAGTAAATATCAGTGGAACGATCATTAAAGGCATGATAAAGGTGATTCTGTGAAGACCAGACTGTGGCAGATCCCATAAGAAGGAGCTGGGGCTGAAGTAGGCATCGATGTCTGACATGAGGAGGGGTTGTGCGTGCATGCGTGCGTGCGTGCATGTGTGTGTTCAGCAGGTGATGGAGCTGCTACCAGGCCTAAGTGCAACTTGAACTTCAAGTTCAAGTTCACTCCTGCCCCGCCAGCTGGTGACCTTTGTAAGGCACAACTGTGAGTGGCTGATACACTATGTAAACAAGCCAGGCCAGTGCTCCTCACTGCAACATGTGTCGTCTCACTCGACGCCAGTGTGTCCATCCAAATGCCAGGGCAAAATACTAACTGCTTTATTTAGTTGGGAAGAAGGTCAAGGGGTGAGTCTTCCTGGACACGCGCTGCCACGACACACTCCCCAAGGCCAGGGAGGCCCCAGGTTGAGGCTTGATTAGTCTTGATGTTGGCGGCCCTGGGGCTGGTGAACTCTGACAGCCAATTGCGGTCAAATAAAGCCACGGCTGGAACCTGCAGTTCCGCATGGCCCAGCGCACTCTCCACTTCCTCACCGCATCTGGGAAGTGGCTAAACCTCAGGATTGCTTCAAATGTGCACACTGCTCCCCAAAGAGCTGAGGGTGGTGAGGAGGTTACAAAGCAAAAAGCCATGCAGCTCCGGGTCATTTCTTGCCCAGGTGTGAAGAACATATTTAAAAGTGCAGCCAGGTCCCGTCATTGCACAATCCGCCTATAACACCCCGCGTCTGATGGGTGAGCCCTGACTCCTGTTGTGACTCGGCCTCCTCGGGTCCAGTTTGTAGGTGTCCCCAGTCTACCTGCGTTGGCTCTGCAGGAAGACTCTGTTCCTGTCACTCTCCTTAGTGTAGGTCTGTATGCATGAGTCATCTTCTTCTTTTGGGGACAGTTTCAGGGGATGTGAAACTCGCCCTTTGTCACGCAAAGGAAGGCTGCAGACACAAAGGAGCCGTCTGCCCTGGGGGCTCAGAGTCCTTAGGAAACACAATCTCAACATTTTTCACTCTTGTGTATGTCTGCAGGAAAGCCAGTTGTGCCCAAAGTCTTGAACCGCCCAAAGAGTGAGAAAGGAAAATTAAAGGAAAACACCGCAGCTTTTAAAACCAAGAGAGTCAGTGAAGGCTCAAGTTCCGCTCTTTGCAAATTCAGGAAATCCCACAAGATCCTGAAAGGTTGCAGGGAGATTTCTCCTTTTACAATAGATGGCTTTGGGTCTAATTTTAATTGCGGATAACTAAGTACAAAAATTAACACACCCTCACATTCCAGGAGTAGTCTGCATTTAGAGTATTTTTTACGAAGTATTTTTAATGTGGATTTCTCACTTTTCCACTGGAACAACCTAACAGCCAAAATTCATGCTTATGCTCCTCTTCCATTTCCTTACCCAAACATTTGCCACTATTTTTGACAGGGGAGCTGTATAATTAATTTATTTGGAGATTTCTGGACAGGATACAAATTCTTCAACTTGCACATAATTTCTTGATTCTCCATACTGAATTGAATTAAGATGTCAGCGTACTGTATATACTTCTGTGCGAAGTACCTGTATTTCCAGATCGCTTGATCCAGTTGCACTCACATCACACATGCAAAATGCAGACTTGAGGCCTAAGCTACTGGCACCAGGACTACTCTGAAAAGGCAGATTGAAAATCAGGTCCTTAGAATATAGAACTCAGTTTTCCATGGAAATAGCATTTGTTTGGAATTACGGGTTGTTTGAAAAATAGCTGTTTTACTTGGAGAAAGCTGAAGGCATGCAAAGCATTTTCTCTGGAGATGTTCCATGAAAATAAGTTGTCTGAGGACAGGGACAGCATTTTATTCATCTTTGTATCTTCTATTCTGAGGCAATAAAGAAAAGTTCGATAAATGAGGCCAGGCATGGTGGCACAAGCCTGTAATCCCAGCACTTTGGGAGGCCGAGACGGGAGGATCACTAGAGCTCAGGAGTTCAAGACCAGTCTAGGCAGCATGGTGAAACCCTATCTCTACCAAAAACATAAAAAATAAAATAAAATAAAAATGAAACATAAAATAAAATAAATTACCTGGGCATGGTGGCACACATTTGTAGTCCCAGCTACTTGGGAGACTGAGGCACGAGAATCACTTGAACCCGGGAGGTGGAGATTGCAGTGAGCCGAGATCATGCCACTGCACTCCAGCCTGGGTGACAGAGTAAGACCCTGTCTCTAAAAATCAATGAATCACTCTGTAAACTTTCAGTTTGACAGCCAGTCCTTTACAACATCGAATTTCACTTGGAAGGCATAGCTTGCTTTTTCCAAGGCACAGGTGTGCTGGGCTCAACCGCAGGCAGGGAAAGAGCTCAGGTTTGCAAAAGGAGTGGAGGGGCGGACCTCCTTATCTGGTGGAATATCACCTATCCCACAAACAACATGATGTTCTTGTGCAATTTTGCATTTCCTTTCCTGGGATTTCGTTTTCCCTTTCTAATCTTCCTTTTCCTTTTGGTATCACAGTTCCCTAGGATCTCAGCTGGGGAACCAAGTTTTAACCAAAACACCCTAAGACCCTGAATTCACAGCCCCCTGGAGACCAAGGCCACACCTGCTGCCCTGTGCTTCCCCCAAGGAGAGCCACCGGATTCACCAGACTACACTCATCCATCAGGCTGTGTCTTTGGGCTGGGGTCACACAGGGCGAGTGACCCAAGTGACCTCCTAGGCCTGGCCTCCTCCTGACTCCGATAGTGCCCCTAGCTGGGTGCCTCAAACACACAGCCCAAGGCCACATGGAGTTGCAGCAGGGAGGCCTGAGGCATGGACATTCTTCAGGGAAGGAAGCCTTGGGGGGCGTCAGCTCCTGCTCACCAGCCTTGCAGCACCTGCTGCTGCAGGTAGGAAGAAAAGTAGGTGAGTGTGGAGGCAGAGAGGGAAGAGAGGGAAGGTTGAGGCAAGCTTGAGGTGGGAGCTGACTTCTAGGTACAGTGCCATCTACCAAATGGGGTCCTTGCAAGCTGGATATACACATGCCTGGGGCTGCTTGAAGGGAGAAAGGAGAGCTTTCAGTTTCTGGATGGGTCTCCAAGCTCTCCACGCACTCTCCAAATGTCCTTTCCATTCTTTAAACTGCAAACCAAGTACCTTTCCACAATTTGTATCTGGAGTTAGTTATAAGTGGTTCTCCATTTCATTAGGATCAGACCAAATTCCCAATGTGGATGTTAAGGCAATCCCCGCCCTATCCCTCTGTAAGGCTCCCCACTGTCATCCCCCAACCCCTGCCCCTGGAGCATCTCTCAGCTCCCAACAGGCCAGGTGCTCCTTCCTCACTCTGCTTTCTCTGCTGGGACATGATTCTTCATGCCTCCACCGGTATAGTCTCCTTGTCACTTGCATGTCTCAAATGAATGACAAGTGGTCCAGGGAGACCCTCTGAACCTTCACCAGGTTCTGCACCACTGAGCCTTGGCTCCCGCCACACCCATCTATCATGTGTTATCTACTCAGAAGAGGGATGGCCTGCTTAATTGCCATGTCTCTTACTAGCCCCCAAGGCTGTGGGTTCTCTTTGGTTGACCTTCGTATTTCTCATGCTAGCCCAGTGTCTGGCACACAGTAGGTGCACAGTGTATATCTGATAAATGAATGAAAGAAATGCCCTCAGCAAATGACCTTAGGGGTGGGGCAGAGGAAGAGTTCTAATAAAACAGGAATAGGTACTATATTTCCATCCCAGGGTCAACGCCCAATAAAGGTTTGTAATTTTATTATTATTACATAGGCATTTACTTGTGATTATTTATGGAATGCCTGCTGTTATCTCATGCACTCTCATTTTAGTAGGCCCTTAGTAGGACAAAGGAATACAAATTCCTTGCCATCGAGGAGTGGGCCCTGAAAAACAGCATCATTCCCCACTTTTCTGATTCAGCAAGACCCATGTTGCCTCTGGCTTGCTCTCTCCCCTCCCGCCTCAGGGATTCCCGCTGTAGAAGGAAAAACAGCATCAAGAGAGGCCATAGCTCTTCTTCCTAAGTATTGTTACATACACACCATCTCGCTTTTATCATCCTAACATAGATGATATGAGTCACAGATGAAAGGCATCGTTAAACCTATTGAACAGATGGGAAGACTGAGGCCGGCACATCTGAGTCCTACAGGTGTGCCTGCTTCTCATATTACATTATGCTACTTTTCTAGGACTCACAGAATCATCGCTAATAGATGTGTGTGTTTTCTATGTCATCATTACGAATCAAAGGAATATTAAATAGGACACAATGGGTTCGGTGTAATCTAGAGTTCAGGGATTTGGCCAGAATGCAAGATAATAGTGTAGCAAGAACCCTTCCAAGTAACAGCCAGATGAAGCGGTGCTGAGTTTGTATGTGGCCAAAAGAGAAAAATATGCGTGGATGTTCACTTGCAATTTATGAAAATGCTGAGACACATCCTTAAGAATGGCTTCCAGCGGAACATCCAGGAAGTCCTCAAGTGCAGTCCAAGGCAAGCTGCTGTGGCACTGCTACAAAACCCCTTCAACTTGGGTGGAGGCAGCAATGATCGTTCAGGAAGAATGCGATGCTGCCGGGTGCCAGCCTGTGTAACCCAGCGACAGGACAAAGGGATTATTCTGCTTCATTATTAAAATGCAGTGTTTACTGCTAAAATACGGTTGGGAATTAAAAGGGGCACATATGAATCATAAATATTTGCATGCCATTAATGTTTGGACAAAAGAGTTGGAAAGGCTGAGTTGGAAGAACTTCTTTTCCCATGAAAAGCAGTGCTTCAAATTACAGTACATATTTAATTTCATCTCTCCCATTGCTAACTGGAATCTCAGGGCCTGCCGCATATAACCCTTTCACGACCACAGAACTGTATGGCACCCTGAAATAAGGATAAGGATTGTATTTTCTCCTTGGAAGCTCATCCATTTAGACAAACAAAAAAAGCAGACCTCTGGTTGTTGTTGCTGTTTGCTGTTGTTTGCTATGCACTCACAGAGTCCGCATTGTCCACCCCATGGTGTTGGTGTCACTCCTAACCTATGTCTTGTCCCAGGTAATCAATCCTCATTGTCCCTCTGTCTTCTTTTGACGGACAAGGTCAAAATCAGGCTTAAACAGGTCAAGTAACTTGTTCAAGGACAGATAGCTACAAGCCAGTGGTTTCCAACCAGGGGTGATCTGCCCCCAGGGGACAAGAGGCAATGGCTGCAGAGATTTCTGGTTGTCACAACCAGGAGGGTGGGTGCAAGTGGCCACTGAGTAGAGGCCGGGGATGCTGTTAAATGTTCAACTATGCACAGCAAAGCCCCTTCACAGCAAAGAATAACTGGCCAACAACACCCAAGTTGAAACATAGTGGGGAAGCCAGTAAAGTACACGTGCTGACCACTAGGCTGCACTGCCTAACATCAAAACAGTCCTGGGCCCAGCACAGTGGCTCACGCCTATAATCCCAGCACTTTGGGAGGCCAAGTCAGGCGGATCACGAGGTCAAGAGATCGAGACCATCTGGCCAACATGGTGAAACCCCATCTCTACAAAAAATACAAAAATTAGCCAGGCATGGTGGCGCACGCCTGTAATCCCAGCTACTTGGGAGTCTGAGGCACGAGGATTGCTTGAACCCAGGAGGCGGAGGCTGCAGTGAGCTGAGATCATACCACTGCATTCCAGCCTGGTGACAGGGCAAGACTCCGTTTCAAAAAAAACAAAAAACAAAAAACAAAAAAACAAACAGTCCTGAACAGTCATTCATTCACAGACCACGTGTCAGGCATCATCTAGTCACTGATGATACCGCCTGGAGGTTCCTAGTTAAGGGCTGGATCTCGTGATGTTGGAAAATTCCTGGGAGCCACTTCCTCGCGGCTCCCGAGCACATCTTCACTTCCTTTCCACAGTGCGTGGGTCTCCGTTCCTACACACACCCTCGCACGCCACAGCTGTTTTCAGGCTTTTTCCCCAGTGACCTTCTCTCTAGAGCACACCCACAGCCACTTGTGAGCTTTGTGCAGTCCCCAGCTCAGACACCATCCACGAACTCCCATTTGGATAGTCAATGCTTACTAGTCACAGATTATATGACACACAAGTGATCTCTATGTTGAATCTAGGAGCGTTGCTCTACTATGGGGCGCTTAAAGGAAGCAGATGTATACACGGAGAAGGAAAATTAGGCATGAGGGTTTCCATGGAGCACAAAAGCAAGGAAATGGACAAACAAACAAAGCAGACACGGCCTGACCTATTCCAGAAACGCAACCTGCAGCAGGCTCTACCTTGATGCACTGGGAACACCTAGGGGAATCTCCCTGTGGACTTTTGTTTTCAAATCATCGTGCCCTGAATCTCAGTATAAAAACAAGTGATGGCAAAATTGACATGCTGGGACAGGTGGGATAAAGCTCCAGAGGAACCCAGCCATCTGTCTGCGGGTGGCATCTGCAAACCCATCCTGTGGGCGGCAAACCCACAAACCTTGGTCCTGTCTCCCCTCCTGCCATGCGATGCTTTCATTTTTATTTAGAGTATGCAGACTGAGCCGTTTTGGTGTCTGGGAGCTGTCTGTCAGTGACACACACCAAGACCTTGCTTTTATCACTTTTTTTTTTTTTTTTAGACAGAGTCTTGCAGCGTCGCCCAGGCTGGAGTGCAGCGGCACAATCTCGGTTCACTGCAACCTCTGCCTCCCTGGTTCAAGCAATTTTCCTGCCTCAGCCTTCAGAGCAGCTGGGATTACAGGTGTATGCCACCACTTCCAGCTAATTTTTGTGTTTTTAGTAGAGATGGGGTTTCACCATGTTGGCCAAGCTGGTCTCAAACTCCTGACCTCAAATGATCCTCCTGCCTTGGCCTCTTAAAGTGCTGGGATTACAGGCGTGAGCCACCGTGCCCAGTTCTTTATCACTTTTTTAATTTGAGTAGACACTGTCCACTGACATCAATTCCCATTTCTACATCAGTGGCTCCATGGCCTCTTCTCTGAAGTGTTCAGGGAAAAGCAGCGAGCCTCTGGCCGAGGGCTTTCTAGTTTCTGCGGTCCTTGTGGACCTCAAGTGTGTGACATTCATGAGGGGAGGGCTACAGTGGGGAGCCTTCTCAGAGAAGCTGCCCTGCTGTGTGCACCACCCCGCCTGCAGCCACTCCTCCAGCCACCGTGCATCCCTGACCCAGGATAGTAGGCAGGGTCAGTGGAGCCACGGGGACGGTGCAATTCTACGCATAGAGAACACTGCTTGTTTTCCTTTTAAAAAAACTTAATATTCAGTGATGTTCTCTATTTTTATTCTGTGCAATGTTTTAAAAATAAGGTTTTCATAAATTTTAAAGTAAGTTTTTCATACATTTTGATAAGTTTGCAGGGAGGCAGAATGTCAGAATAAAAGGGGCAAGGGAAACATTTTCTAACCTATGCGTGATCAGGGCTAGATCACACATGACTAGAGCTAGATGAGTTTCTCAATCTCAGCACGACTGGCATTTGGGTCTTTGTTGGGCAGGCTGTCAAGTGCGTGGTAGGACGTTTAGTAGATCCCTGGCCTCTACTTACTAGATGCCACCGGCACTCCCTAACCCAATACATGATCACCAAAAATGTCTGCAGATATCGCCGAATGTCTTCTGGGAGTCAAAGCCACCCCAGTTGGGAACCATTGAACAAGATTACGATCAAAATTGGCAGGCAGGGAGACAAGATACTGATAATAAACTTCCCAGTGGTTTCAGATAGAATAATGAAGGCAAGACATTTGTCATAGGTACTAGAGACACACCATTTAAAGAGGCAGACAAAGCCTCATTATGATGTGAGTTTAGACTAGCTCCTCTATAATTATAGATAGATACAAAGATAGATGATTGATACTGACTATCCTCTATACAATAGTTTTAAACAGAATGAAGGAAAAAAATCTGTAAAGACCCCAACCCAATGCCTTGAGCAAACTGGAATGTTTCTACCTCCAGAGATCTGATAAGCACAAGATGACTAATTATGCCCAAACTGCCCATATTCCTGTGAGTTACCTTGGTTTGCATAAGGTGACTCAATTAGGGCCACATACCACCCCAGAGTGCTGGCCAGCCCTCCTATTAACTGGACAGGCACATCCTTGGGTTAGGTGATGGGGGAGGTGGGGTGGTTCTGCAGTTGGCCCTGCCCATACATTCTTAATGATGGTCTTAAATCTCAAGGTAAAAGCCCAAATTAATCTAAGTTGAAAAATAAACAGGAAATGTACTTACATCTTCTTTGAGAAAAACACAGTTTAAATGGCTCCTAAATGAATGCTTCCTCACTAAGGAAATCAGAGGCCACGCATTTTCAGTCTAGCAGCAGAATGGCTGTGAGCCTCTCAAAGGAAGTTGCTGGGATTCCTCCATGGCCCTCAATTGCCTGACACCTTGGTTGGAGAAAGTTCGGTGACGTCAAATGGAGTTCCAGAATGGGATATGCTGCCCAATATAGGCTAACAGGGGCTGGGCAATGTGCTGGAATCCCAAATCAGTGCAGGGCAAACTGAATGTCATGAATTGCTTTGTCTTCAACACAGACCAAAATACATCTCTGTTGAATGTGGGACTCACAGGAGAACCAGTGATGGAGTATACATGCTGCCTGAAGTCCAGTAATGCATGTATACTCCATCAACGTTTGTTGTTTATAAATACAAACGTTGAAGCGCTGCAATCTGTCTCCATGCCCCGCCAGGGAGCCGACAAAACGAGCACATGTGAAAGTATTCATAGGCAGCTCATTAAATCCACACTGTTCACTTATCAATTTCCATTAATTGCTTTATTTGGGCTTTAGATGAGAAGATGTTACTAGCATGAATGTAGTCCTCAAAAAAAAAGGATGAGTTTGCGTCCTTTGTAGGGACATGGATGCAGCTGGGAAACCAGTCATTCTTTCGCCTAGCAGACTATCATCCAAGAACAGAAAACCAAACCACCGCATGTTCTTTCACTCATAGGTGGGGAAGCTGAACAATGACATCACTTGGGGACTTGGGAGGGGGAACATCACCACATCGGTGGGCCTATCATAGGGAGGGAGGGGGAGGCGGGAGGGATGCAGTCGGGAGGTGGTATACCTGGATAGTTAAATGACGAATTGATGGGTGCTGACGAGTGTGAGTTGGCAGCACCGACCAAGATTGGCACAGGTAGTATTACATATGTAACGAAAACGCGTGTCCGTTATGCACATGTACCCTAGAACTTAAAGTATAATAAAAAAATAAAAAAATAAAAAGATAATTTGGCCCAGAAGTCTCTCAATGAAAGTATGGACATTCTCTCTCTCTCTCCCTCCCTTGCCCGCCCCCCCCGCCCCCCACACACACACTCCACTGGCTAAGAATCAATGAAGCCTTCAAAACCACACACTCTCTCCATATTGACAGTATATGAATTCACAAATCAGTAGGAATAATATCATATCTCCTTACTGATCTGAACTTGTTTCATAATCATCTACAGAAAGAAAATAGCCATAAGACAGTACACCGGCCGGGTACGGTGGCTCACGACTGTAATCCCAGCACTTTGGGGGGCCAAGGCGGTTGGACCACCTGAGGTCAGGAGTTCAAGACCAGCCTGGCCAACATGGTGAAACCCCATCTCTACTAAAAATACAAAATTAGCCAGGTATGGTGGCGGGCACCTGTAATCCCAGCTACCAGGGAGGCTGAGGTAGGAGAATCGCTTGAACCTGGGAGGTGGAGGTTGCAGTGAGCCGACATCATGCCACTGCACTCCAGCCTGGGCAACAAGAGTGAAACTCTTGTCTCGAAAAAAAAAAAAAGACAGTACACCATCTCTCCTTGTCAACAAGTAATTTTTCCTTAAAAATAAAAAAAAAAAAACCCCAGAAACACAGAATATGTTCTTCTTTAGCCAGGCTTCTCCACCCTCTCTTGCCCCTTGCCAACCAGCACAAAAAAGAAAATACAAAACTGATTTATTAGAACCAGAGCAGGGTTACAGCCGTTGGCTGGATCACTGTTTATGTCTATAATGCTTGTTGCTGAAACAGGAAGCTCTAAAAATCACTCAACCATTATTTTTCTTGCAGGCACTTTCTGATTGATAGTCTTCTGTCCTGACCAAAAAGAAATGTCTCCACCAAACACAAGCTGGCTGGCAAGGAAGGGGTTGAGGGTGGGTGGAGAGAAGTACAGCTTCTGCCCATCAAACTATAAAATATTGTTCATACAAATAACCTCAATTTAAAAAAGCTGTGTGACACCATCAGCAATGCCTGACACTTCATAAAATCAGCAAGAGAACTATGAAGGGATCAACTGTGAAACTGCTTGTTGCAAGCACAAGCAGTTTTCAAGAAAGCTTTTCCTGCTGGTCCTTGCCATGACTGGGCCACCCCAGGCTTTAAGCAGGGCAGGGAGCAACTTGCTTTAGGAAAGCGTTGCTACCTTTTTATTGGCAAATGGGAAACAGAATGAGAAACTTGGTCTCTAGAGATGAATTCTACATCAGACCATGGATGCAAGCTTTTGACCTGCCCATCGAAAAGCAGTATTTGTTAGGGCTGGTTGAGGTTTGGTATATCAGAGACTGGGTCTTTATTCATCTATATTTGCTTGCAGTGAGATCTGAATACAGATTTCAGTATATATATTATTTTAAAGTGTAGATCAGTATGTAACAGAAAAAAGTGGGAAAATGGGAAAGTTGATTTTAATATAACACATGTCTTTTCCTTATATTCTTTCCAGGAGATCTGACTGCCAGTTTATACCATGAACATTATCCGTGAAACAACTCTGGGGTGGTCAGATGAATTTTTCCTTCTTCTATTATATGAATCTGTAATAGAATAGAGAAGGACTTGGATCCTTCAATAATACTGAGAGTCATTCAGATCATCTCTTGGTTAACAACTGCTACATAAAGCCAAGCCATGTCTCTTTGTTTAGAGTATCGGTACCGTTTCTCCTTTCCTAATGTACCCTCTCTTCCTCTTGACCACAGTCTTCCACTCACCTGAAAGGCAACCTCCCACACATTACCCCAAATAATGTAAAATAATTTAAGAATGAAAATGCCTTAAGCAACTAACATTACACAAATATGCAATAACCCGGATTGTGACAGGATAAATATTATGTCTGGGAAGATATTCACAGAAAGAACATACTGAAGGAATTTCAATGTGTTGGGAAAGGATATTATTTTGTAAGTGGGCAAGATTAAAGCTTCCAGGGAGGTCAATGTAAACACAAATTCTGCCAAGAAACTCAGCACCAACCTGACAGGCCACAGAACACTTGGCCTCACAGGGCTGGGTGGGGACACAGTACGAGCAAAGCGACTGTCCTTTCAATGACAGAATAGGCCCCTCCCCTTTACCCGTGATGGCATGTATGCGTACCTGATGGTCATCCAAAGGCCTGGCTGATGGTTTCTAGGGGATCTACTTTCTTAATTATACAAACCAGACCCCGGCGATAACAAAAACACAGGTGTTACCAAAACAGCACAGGTTCAAGAAAATGTCTAGCTCATTTGTACGTGTATTTATTCATTTTCAGGTGTCTACTGTGTGTGGCATAGGGCTAAACTGGCCCTCCATGATCAATGCAAAGTTCGAAATTCACAAATCTTTGGCCTGGGGTCCACGGATACCCAGAAGGTCCATATATGAGTTCTGGCAGCCTAGAAACTGAAATAATATAAGAAATTCTGTGTGTAAGTGAACACATCCTTTTTTTTTTTGTCCTTGGAAAAAGCCTTCCAAAGGATTTTCAAAAGTATCTATGATGCTCCCAAAAGATTAAAAATCATACTCTAAGAAAAAACTAGAAAGCAATGTGCAGAAGACTCTCTTTCCTCCTGCATAAACAATGCAGCTGAAAATGCAGTCGGGGAGATTTCTTGTTTGGTTCTGAAATGAAATTACTAAAGCTGCATTTCCTGATTGATCAGTTATTCTCTGACTGATTAAATACTCCAACAGGGATGAAGCAGTCACAGGTTTCATTGCTAAAATTTCTTCTTCTTTTTTGAGATGGAGTTTTGTTCTTGTCACCCAGCCTGGAGAGCAGTGGCGCGACCTCGGCTCACTACAACCTCCACCTCCTGGGTTCAAGTGATCCTCCTGCCTCAGCCTCCCGAGTAGCTGGGATTACAGGCGCCCGCCACCACACCTGGCTAATTTTTTGTATTTTTAGTAGAGATGGGGGTGTTGCCATGTTGGCCAGGCTGGTCTTGAACTCCTGACCTCAGGTGATCCACCCACCTCAGCCTCCCAAAGTGCTGAGATTACAGGTGTGAGCCACCGTGCCCGGACACCAATTGCTAAAATTTCTTAAATTTCTCTCGGCTGAAGCCATGATACACCTTCTTGGCATTCTAAAGGTGGCAGGTGATGTAGCACTTGCCTCAACTGCAGATGTAAACTGATGTAAGCTGCTCAGCGAATTCGTTTCACCCAAGAGAATTCCTTTTGCCCCTGAACTTCAATTTTTTTGGGGTGTCATGGAGTCCCAGTCCATTTGGCTAAACTGAGAATTGTTCTGAACAACAACCTCTGTGCTCACATGACCTCTGGAGTTCAGCCCGGTCCCCAGAGCTCCCTAACCGTCATCTACTGGGAGTTCCTATCTCTTCCTCCTTTGTAAAGGAGCGGTCGATTTACATGAGATAGTGAATCAAAGAGAGAAACATTCCAAGGGTGAGATACACTCTGAACCAAGATTTAAACTGCCAGGGAGAAAAAGGAGGGAATGGAAGAAAAGAGAGAAGGTTCAGGCCTCTACGGGGCCAGTGTAGCCAGCAAGGCCGTCAAAGCCGGACAGGCAGGTTTTCCCAGTTGCGGACTGAACCCGAGGTTAGGAGCTGTGATCCTGGACAGCAGCCAGCGCCCAGATAGATCCGTTTTGTAGAACAGAGAAAAACCCTTCCATGTTCAACCTCTGGCAGTTTCTACGAGGTTTACAATCCCCATGGACTGGCAGCTGGTCACAGAAAAAGAACTTCTTTTCTACCTTTCATTTTGCACCACGTATTAGGCCCCTTGGAGAATCCATCAGACTGGTGGCTTTTGACAGAATTCAAAATTGGCACTGAAAGTGTGGATGAGCCAAGAGCCAGGGCCTTCTGAGCCATGGCATGGTGTGTCCATGCCAAGGGGATATTTTCAAGCACATTTTCAAAAACAGAAAATGAAACAGTTGTCTTAAGATCACTTAATAAAACATAATGAAACTTTTAAAGGATAAGATTCAGTGAGGAAGATTAAGACTAATTGTTAAAATTAGTCAGAATCATCTGCTGTCTTCCTAATGGGAAGCAAATTGAAAAAAAAAAAAAAAGAAGAAGAAGAAGAAGAAAAAAGAAAGAAAAATATCTGGCAGGCTTTGGTGTTGACACTTAGACTTGAAAGAGAAAAATCAAATTATATTTTATGACTATGGAAAGAAATTATGAGACAGAGTCAAATCAGGCCTTCAGACAGCTCATTTAGTTTTGTAGTGCAAACCAAAAAAAAAAAAAAAAAAATACATATATATATATCTCAAGACCAACAATATTCATATCCATAGTAATTATAATTAGGTCAAATGTTCCATTAGGATTCCTATATTTTTTATTGCTTATTATCACTGGTGGGAAGGAGAGTCTGTTCAAAATATTGTCCGTTTATGGCATTTCAATTAATTTTCTCATTCCAGAGTATGGGAAGACAGCCCAGCCTTGGTTGCAGCTATTTTACTTTTTGGGGTTTATGCAAACTGAAGGGCCTACTGGCACAAATCCTGCAGCCAAATGCAAACACTCCACACCTTGGGGAAACAGTGCACTGTTACCCAAGTAAACACAAGCACCTATTAGTCACCCACTCAAAACAGAAATGGCCAATGAGGGATGCAAGATCAGCCATCAACGCCAGAAAAGAAAGCACGCTGCTTTCAAAATCTCATTTTTTTATTATCACTGATTTACTGTGCATTGCCGGAAAGCCACTACTGAACTTCTTGTGGGAAAATGTCACTGGCACGGATCATTAAATCGTTTTTAAAACTTTTCTGATCAAAACCTTACATGTAGACCCACACAGATGCATAGTATGGTGATAATACTTTCTCTAGAAAAGCAATTCAATGATACTTAGCTATTGATTCCTAACAGCAGAAATCCACAAGAACTGAATTAAGAGAGTTAGCTAGGCCGATGGGCATGGACCAGGCTGTGGGGCCTTTGTTTTTTATTGGCGTCTCACCCGCTCTGCCAGCTACCCATCCGAAGCCTTTAAGATGTTTTCTAGACACACATCTCTGAATCATAATGCAAATTCCATTTACTGAAAGGTGGGGACTTTTAATACGACAAGTGAACCCATTTAATGACTTATGCTTTTATATCTTAGAGCATCACTCATGCTTTCAAAAAGTGGATATAATTTTCTTTGCATTACCCTATTATTAATATAGTACTATGAATATAAATTTTCAATCACATTATATAAATTTTTTATTTTCTCCAGCTATGATTCTATTATGAAAGTGCTCCAGATAGCTAGGATAGCAAAAATAATCACCAAAATAATCAACACACCTTTACCCCTTTCTCCTTTCTGACTAATCAAATTCTCTGAGAACTGAGATTTTCTTGTTTTAAACGCCTTTTAAAGAGTAATAATTTCTCTTATTTTAAATGTTGTTTGATTGGTGCTTCCATTTTTTTCAATACAAGAAGTATTACTGTTATTTAGGTATTTACCATAAGTCTTTTATTATACTTGAAATAACTTTGTAAGCTTAATCGGTACTATATTACAAAAAATGAGTTTAAAAAACTATCTTACCTCCTTCAATTAAACTTTTAGTACTTATTGCTGTTTATAAAATATGATTTGGTTCTTACAATGTAAAGAAAACATAATACTTGAAAATAATTGGAAACCAGAAAAAATTACAATAAGTCAAGATTCCTATTTCTGCTCTAATGCTTTGATAATAGGTTAAAGGCAAGGAAAAATAAAACCACACATGGAGCTGAACTAATGCAACAATTTCTTGGATAATCCAGTCTCTAATATTATTAGTATCTAAAATTTTAACCAGGCCCAACCTCTCCTCCTAAATAAAGCATTCAAAAGAAATACAACAGGAAGATCACACTGCCATCAATGGTACTAACATTATTTCTTCATGTCTTTTTCTAAAAAGGTTAGCTTGCTTGAAACCATGTTTCAACATCATACACTGGAAATCCCTAAAATTATTAGAAGTGGTCATTCGAAACTCTGCCACTTTTCACAGATAGCCCACAGATCATAAGTCAACAGTTTCCATTAAACAGCTTTTGTATTGTTATCCAAGAGAGAACCCTCACTGTAATTGTATAATCCTAGTTTCCATTAAGGTAAGTTTTATGTTTTTTGCATTTTAATAAAAATCTCAAGAGTTTCTTTGAAATTCACAATTCCTACGTTGCATGTTCCAAATCAGTCTTAAATCAACTCAGTAACATAAAGCAATAATACAGAGATTCTGCTAAAAATATTAAACTTCGAATAAATATTTTTAAGAGCTTGACATAGCAATAAGAACATTAAGACAGACCGAGTTTCTAGGGATTCCATTACAGAAATCACTAGAATTTTGAAATAGGGGTTTGTTGCCATGAAACGTGTTTCAAGCATAGTTTTGACAGATAACGTACCTCTTCCACTTCGACCGACAAACCTGAGGTCATTAAATCTTGCAACTTGGTTCTTCATGGCTGCGGTAGCATTTCTAAGCTCAGCTGAGTAGTTTTCATCATTGCCGGCCATCACAGTGACCAGAGTGCCATCTGGAACATCCCCTAGGGCCACCACCTAAACACCAGTCAAGGGACAAATGCAGACATCAGGAATGTTATATATACACTTTTAGGGCATTTGTGTAGTGATTATTCTAAAATTAATTGTATATTCAATGATTTTTTTTAGGTTGCAGAGGAATAGCAACGATAACTTAAGCAAAACAACAGAAAAGTTATAATGGGAAGACACTTTTTTATTATATTTTAGGTTAGTGCAAAAGTAATTGCGATGTTTGCAATTTTTAATTCCAAAAACTGCAATTACATTTGCACCAACCTAATATATTATGCATAACTATATGTAAATTTTCAAATAATGACACATATACTAAATTTACCTAATAAAGCCAGATTAGGTCATATAGCACAGTTGGAACAAGACGAACCATAGCAAGATGTCAAGGATTTTGAGAAGCTATGTCGTCTCCTGAATACAATCATCTCTTCTAAATTCCTCCCATTTGAGAAACAGAACATCCTGTGCTCGTAAGTTTATAATCTAACCCATCTTTTACTTGCTCAGACTTCCACTAACAGGCTGAACAAGGCCCAGACTTTACTTTTAGAACACAAAACAGAACAAAACAAAACAAAACAAAAAAACTTATTTCTGCTAAAAGTAGATTTCATCTTGCTGACGATTCTTAAGTCCTTAAACTGTCCCTGTATAGTTCATCTTTGATACCTCCTACTTGCTCTTATTATCTTGAGTTTTACTAGCAATGAATTCCAGCACACAGGAAAAAAAATCAGAAATGTACCCTTCGTTTACTAATTACAAAATCAACAGACTTCAGAAAGACGGGACATTCACTTCTGTGCACTCCCCTCAATTCAGGGGTAGAATTGAGTTGCATTTTTTGTATCTGTGAGTCCCAAGGTGTGTAAACTCATGTCCTCACAGATGCCTGAGGTTTTCTGCTAGCCCAGATGATCTTGACCAGGAATTTATTTAATGTAACTGAATAAGCATGAAGTCTTATCAGGGATATTAGAGAAAACTGGTAGATAAATATTTTTTATACTCAGGTAGTTAAGAAAATGAATTTCAAAGTAAAATATTCTAAAGAGTATGACCTAAAGATACTTCGAACAATAGTATCAATTTCTTGATAGAAGGCTATCATTTAGGCCTTCTAGAAACTATTTTCTTGGTCTAGACATTTATTATTGGCTATATTTCCTTTGTTTCTATTTTTCAAAGCAGTCATACAACTTCAAATTGAAATGCCCCAAGCTGTATTTATTCTGATCATTTCTGACATTCTTTATGGTAAAGTCAGTAGTGACATTTATATTACTCATTCCAATTACATCATCATTTTTGGTTGCTGTTTTTGAATTGGTAACAGTAAAGCATTCCTCAACCTACTGTTATCACTCCTTCCTCTGCCTCCTACTTCCCAATTTTTACCTTAATAATTGCTATATAATTTTTTTTGTGGTATATATTTTCAGGCCTCTTTTTCTATATGTAAAAAAGGCTGCCATGGACTCACTTGTATGATATCAAAGTCATGTTTGTCAAGATTCCCATTTTCATGATCTGCCTAGCCATCACCCTTTCCCTGTGGCCTCCAGATGACTAGCTATTGTTTTTACTCAGTAGAACTGCTTCAGTCGTTGTGGCACAGAACATGAACTAACTCACTATGAGAGATGAGCATACTTCCAACCCCAAGACTACAGCAGGGCAATCTAGTCTCATAGAAACAGGGAGGCATTTTCCTCTATTTTATCCAACTTGCATTGCCAAACGAGGTCTGGGCCTTTTATCTCTCCTTTTAATCCTTTCATTCCAATTGTTGGACATGTTTTCCATAGAGGAGATTTTAAAACTCTGCTATTTATTCCCTGAGCACCCTCTAATTAGCTATTTAGTTCCCATAATAAGTGTGTTTGTTGCCATTTAATTAAGAGCAGTGATACGACAATTCCCTTTTTGTTTTAAAAAGATATCACTAAAATAAATCTCCCTGATCAGTTATTTGGTTATTGTTATTGTTT
This sequence comes from Rhinopithecus bieti, assembly GCF_001698545.2. NCBI lineage: Eukaryota > Metazoa > Chordata > Mammalia > Primates > Cercopithecidae > Rhinopithecus > Rhinopithecus bieti. The sequence goes on from NW_016807866.1 coordinate 4,262,946, forward strand.
TTTTCTTTTTTTCTATTCCCGAAAAATGGGCTTGCTTTATTTTGCTCTTTTAAGTCTCTTAAAACAAATTTTTCCCTTTTTTTCATGATTTTCACTTCCCTTTGTAAAGTTAGCGCACGGTGTTGAAATGCCCTTTTGAACACATATTTTACTTCCTCATCCTCCTCTCCCTGTGGTAACCCAGGCTTCTCTATTTTAACTCAGTATTCAGAAGGTATACAAGAGACTGCCTCGACGACGTGGGTTTCAAACTGAATAACTCATTGTTGGGTCTGGATCTGTAAAAAGGTGAAAATAAATAACTCTTGTTTTATAACTACAGGAATGGATTCTGAATTATCTGCCTCCTACTGCTGTTCCCCTCACAGTGCTCCAAGCCTGTGCCTCTCTCATCTTTCCAATACTATTCTCGTTAGTAATTTGGCAAATTCATGAGACCTTCGCCAAGTCGAAACAAACATAGGATAAAATTATCATGGAGGCTAAATAAGAAAAGGTTGTTGATGTTGGAATTTAAGAAGAAAAAAATTAGAAGTTTAACTCCCACTCCTCTCTCTCTCTTTTTTTTTAAATGCAGCAGAATCAACGATATTTAGGCACCTACATATCATTTACCTGGCCTTGTATTGATCTCTGAGGCATTTTTTTTTTGGTGCAGGGGTGGGGGGCGGGTAAAGGGGAACTATTAAATCCAGGGCAATTTCATTAATAATGTATATTGCCCAATTGTTAACAAGCAGACTTAAGCCAGGTTAAGGAAGTTTTTTTTTTTAAATTTAAAACTAACGTGTGCTAATTTGATACAGGTTTTGTCACTGATGGGCAATATGGAGAGAATGTAAAAATACCTAACTTCAAACTGAAAAAAAGAAACAACTGGAATGAAAACCTATAAACAATAGGTAAGGAAACACAAACATTTACATTTTAACACAGACCAAACAGGCAAGAAGGGACTTGCTGGCCAAAGATATCTCATATTTTGTTTTACTTCTCTGTTTTTAAAGTATCAGGAAGTTGGGCCAAATATCAACTCTCTTCTGTACTACATGGACCTCCCAATACTGTTCTTGGCTAGCCTGTTCACAGTTCAAACTGGCATTTTAAACCAATTCTAATTAGGCTGAAATTACAGTTACAATTCATTTACTTCAAATCCCTTAACCTTGCAGTGTTTCAAAGAAGGCTGTGAAGTGGAACATAGAATTCAGCTGAGATGACATTTAAGGCATAGCTAGGGACCATGATCTTGCCGACAAATATATTACTTATTTCCTTTTTATGAAAAGAATATTACCATCAGAATCCAAGGCCTCTGAACCTCCTTACTGAAGGCATGTTTACGTCTTTGGACTGTGGTGTACCAGAGCCTAAACAAGCTATAATACCATGGTATTACCAAATACATCCTAAGTCATCAAAACAGCTCTTTAGGCTACTTCTGTAAACACAGCAAAACACACAGCAAATGTAAGGTTTTCTTAGCAGTAAAAAACAAGTATCTCTCATACTCTATAAATAAAGGTGTTCCATGGGAGGGAAGGAATAGGAGGAGAACAGGTTGGGGTTCAAAATAAGCAAGTAGGGTTATTGTAATCTATTTTAAAGAAAATTCATAATTTTAAATCTCTCTTTAGTTCAGAAGATTGACATAGAGGATTTACCTACAGAACTTCAGGATACTCCTAAGAAGCCCTTAAATGATCGTCTCATCAATATTATCAGGCCTTATCATTGTTTCACATTTGCTTCTCTTTATCATGGGGAATATAATAATTATTTACTGGTTAACTTCCTAGGGAAGATTGCCTGCGGCTTATTTAAGATCCAAATTTTAAAGTAATAATTTCTGTTGAAGCTGCTTGGGAGGTGGTTGGGTGGGCGGATAGAGTGAAGCCAGGGACACACAGTAAATGAGCTCAGGATGTAGGCAGGTTTTGATGTTTTACTTGCTTTTATCCCTAATGTTTTATCCCTTCACGTTTGCTGTCTCACTGAACATTTTGTCTATTCTTCTAGTTATGCAGTGAGCAGGTCTCCTGGAGAAAGAAGCCTCTTTTTATGAGGATTGGGGTGGTGACAGATATTAATCAAATGGTCTGATTTCTCTGCTGTCCTTTCCTTTCCCCCAAGTGTTCTCAGGGGACCTGCTTGAATGTTTTTCAAGAGATCTGTATTTTGACTTTTAGTAGCCTATAGATTATCACTCAATAAAACAAATTGTTTTAAGTGAATTGCCAAAATCATTTTAAAAGGAAACTCTATGGTTTCTGCTAGAAAGAATTCTGACGGCTCATAAAAGCAGTATGTATAATTTTTCATTTTTTAGAAGAAAATAAATACTTTCATGTAATGACTTGAGACTCTGAATTGCTCCAATTCCTGAAGATTCTTTATTAGTCATTTAGTCTTTTAATATATTTGAGTGTGGGTTCCCTGGCAGAGGAGGGAGTTCAGAAGAGACCCTGATTTTCACCCCAAAGGAAGCCACAAATCTCTTAGAGCCGTAGTGCATTGGGGCAGCCAGGTTTTAATGGCCTTTGGTGGTTATCAGCCCGTCTTGCCTCTGCTCTTTATCTGATAGTGACCCCATGGCCCAACCCTGTTGGGTCCCCTCTCAATGCGGGTGCCCTAAAGAGTCACCGCTGATTCCATTTATGCAAAGGGTTAGAATGATTTAAAAGTAAAATGGTCTCCCAAACCCAAATCTAAGTAAACGGAGGGAGGGAAAAAAGAGTCAAGCAACCCGCCACGTTCCTTCTCCTCATTTCCACCCCTACTAAAAAACAAAACAAAACCAAAACTACTTTTAGAAAAGTGAGTGGAAAAAGAGGCAAATCTGTAGACAAAGCCAACTGCAAAATTCGTTTTGTTTTAGAAATCACAATCTAAGTGTGGAAACTGCATAAAGCTTAAAAATAACCCCAATAATACTTTTTTAAAAGTGAGTATTATTCGTTGTAATAAGATCAAGACCCAGATCCAAGACCCAGCTGAGGCCTGGATCTACTAAGAAAATCTGATCTCCCCTTAAGGGGAACATTCATTTACCTTTTTTTTCTTTTTTTTTTTTTTTTTTTTTCTTTTTTTTTTTTAAGTAGCTTTACACTCGGGAACCACCTGCCTTGATTAGCCCTTTAAATGAACAGGAAATGACCTGCACTGATTTTACTTAGTCGCATCTTTTCAAACCCACCAAAGACAAAACAGAATCTCCACTGCAGAAATTAAATTCCTACTCCTTGCTGCTAGGGTAGTAGGGTGGTTGTTTAGAAACGCCTGGGGTTGTTTTCATATCCCTGTTGAAGGCCAAGGTTTTTAAAGGCAGCTCAAAGCTCTTGGGATGATCAGGGGTGAGAAGTGAAGGGAGACCTTTGGAGCCGCTGCGCTGAAGTCTCCAGCTACGCGCCGCCCCCTCCTCTAGCAGGAAAGTGGGCCGCTGGGACCCCCAGCTCTCCAAAGACAGCCTCGTCACCTTTCGCTGCCCCGGGCTTAATCTAGGTGAGCTGATGATAGCATTCAGAACGGTTCCGGGAAAAGAAACAGGATTCGCTACTTGCGGCTTCTGGCAGGAGCAGGCTAAAAAACTCAGAGAACTCTTCAGAAAACTTTTGCAAACTTAACTACGCCCGCTGTGGACTTTGGACACGCTAATTCCTATAGGGCGGTTGGAGAAGAGGGAAAGAAAATCCCTGACAGTTTCCCTTGTTAGTTTCTTTTCACTGACTTGAAGGCAGAAAAGTCTCACGATTTTATTTCCTGATGCCTTCATGTGAGGAAGACAAAATGGTTTGGGTGTTAATCCAGCGGTAGGGGCAGCAGTAAGTTAGCAGACGGGCTGTCTCTGCGGGGCTGGGTTATAACTTCTTCTACTTTGTATCAAAGCTAAGGCCCCTGCCAGGGAGGTTCCCACCGGCCCCCAGTGGATGTCTTTGGGGGCACCCTGATGTTTTCAGCCCTCCTGGGGGGCCGCCCCAGAAAGCTGAGACGAGTGCCTCCCGAGGGTCGCCACGGCAACACAGCATCCCCCCGCATCCCAAGCTAGGAAGACCGACCCGGGGCTGCGGGGGCCCCTTTCTAGAATCCGGCCCCGCCCGCCTGGCCGCTGCCCTCGCGGATCTCCCCCGGCCTCGCCGGCCTCCGCCTGTCCTCCCACCACCCTCTCCGGGCCAGTACCTTGAAAGCGATGGGCAGGGTCTTGTTGCAGCGCCAGTGCGTAGGCAGCACGGAGCAGAGGAAGTTGGGGCTGTCGGTGCGCACCAGCTCGCCCGGGTGGTCGGCCAGCACCTCCACCATGCTGCGGTCGCCGCTCCTCAGCTTGCCGGCCAGGGCAGCGCCGGCGTCCGGGGCGCCCAGCGGCAACGCCTCGCTCATCTTGCCTGGGCTCAGCGCGGTGGAAGGCGGCGTGAAGCGGCGGCTCGTGCTGGCATCTACGGGGATACGCATCACAACAAGCCGATTGAGTTAGGACCCTGCAAACAGCTCCTACCAGACGGCGACAGGGGCGCGGATCTTCAGCAAGCAGCTCCCGGGAGACCAACATACACGTTCAGGGGCCTTTATTACTGCGGGGGGGCGGGGGCAGGGGTGGTTAGGGGAGGAGGGAGACTAAGTTACTAACAGTCCAGGAGGGGGAAAAGTTCTGGTTCTGCCGATCGGCCTCCGACCCAGGATGGGCTCCTAGCAACCGACTGCTTAGTGCATTAAAAAGTGGAGACTATCTTCCTCGAATCTTGCTTGCAGAGGTTAAGTTCAGTCTTTGGCTGTTAACAAAAGTTCCTGAAGGCAAAATTCTCATACACTTCCTAAAATATTTATGCGAAGAGTAAAACGACCAGCAAACACATTATTTGGAAGTTCCAGTAGTTAATGCCTGTCAGTTTTTTGCAGGTGAGTTTTGTCTAAAGTCCCAACAGAACACAAGTGTCTCCCATAACAAGGCCGCTTTTATCATGCAAAACTGGCTTCAGTCCCGAAAAGCAAGAGCTGCGACTTCCAAAGGTCGTGCTACTAATGTATGTGCACGTATATATAAATATATACATATGCTCTACTTCATAAAATATTTACAATACAATCTGTGGAGAATTTAAACACAACAGAAATCCATTAATGTACGCTGGAGATTTTTTTAAGTAGCCTTGAAAATCAGCTTCAGTAGTTGGAGCAGTGCTGAACTAGAAGTACTTGTCATGTTCTCCGTTCTCTCAATGAATTCTGTCAAAACGCTCAGTGCAGAAAATTCAGCGTTTCAAAGATCTTCAGCTAATCTTAAAAATAATAATCATAAGAAGAAGGCCCAGTCGATTACACTCAGGGTACTACAGCTCTCCCACATCTGTGAACTCGGGTTTGGGGATGTTGGTTAAGTTTGTGGCTGATCCTGTGGTTTGGTGGGAGTTGAGGAGCCGCAGAGTCACACACTCGCAAACGCGCACTCTTCGGAAGCCAGCCACTGTCTACATCAGCTGGGTGACTCAGCCCCGACTCGGGCAGCAGCGAGACGATACTCCTCCACTGTCGCCCAGCGCCCGCCGGTTAGCTGCTCCGAGGCACGAACACCCACGAGTGCCGCGTAACCGCAGCAGGTGGAGCGGGCCTTGAGGGAGGGCTCCGCGGTGCTGATCGAAACAGATCGGGCGGCTCGGGTTACACACGCACGCACACCCCGCCACGCACACTGCCACGCACACGCAACTTCACGGCTCGCCTCGGACAACAGCGCACTTTCTCCCGCTGTTGTAAAAGGAAAACAATCGGGGAAAAGTTCGCAGCCAGGAAAGAAGTTGAAAACATCCAGTCAAGAAGCCAGTTAATTCAAAAGGAAGAAAGAGGGGAAAAACAAAAAGAAAAAACAACAAAAAAAGGAAGGTCCAACGCAGGCCAAGGAGAAGCAGCAGAGGTTGACTTCCTTCTGGCGTCCCTAGGAGCCCCGGGAAGAAGTGCCTGGCGGCGCAGGGCCGGGCAGCGTGGTGCCCTGGCTGGGTCCGGCCGCGGGGCGCCCGTCCCGCCCGCGCCCGCTGGCTCTATGAATGAGAGTGCCTGGAAATGAACGTGCTTTTACTGTAAGCCCGGCCGGAGGAATTCCATTCCCTCAGCTCGTTTGCATAGGGGCGGCCGACGGCCAATCACAGGCCTTTCCGGTATCAGCCAGGGCGCGGCTCGCGGCCGCCGGCTCCAGGAATTGGCCCGCGCGCCCCCGCCGCCGCGCGCTACTGTACGCAGCCCGGGCGGGGAGTCG
>NW_016807866.1:4272446-4293232 GCF_001698545.2 Rhinopithecus bieti
GNNGGAGGGGGCCGAGGCTGGCTGGCCTGGAAGCCTTTCACTGGCGGGCCAGGACTTCGCGGAGCTGTCGGGACGCGCTGCGGGCCCGGGCGGTCGCCAGGGGGCAGCAGCCGCCCTCGCTGGACGCCGCGCGCAGCCCCGGGTGCGCCCGGAACGCCCCCGACGGCGCGGGGCTCTGCGGCCCCCTTCGTGGCCTTCAGGTCGCCCGGGAAAAACTGGAGTTCGAGGAGAAAAGATAGGAAGCCGCCACCAGAGCCCACTTGAGCTGGAGCGGCCAGGGCGCGTCTCCGAGATTCCAATCTGGAGTCGCAGCCGGCCGGGCTGGGGACGCTCGGACCGGGACTCCCCGCTGTGCAGCCCGGTCGGGGGTCTCTTCCCGAAGTCCCTGTGCTTGGGGCCCGCCTCTGCCCGTTCTTGGGTGTCTGTGCTCCAGGAGCCCGGGCTTCCGGGACTAAGGCGGGCGGCCCGCGGCCTCCACCCCTCCGGCCTCCGCTCCCCCTGCTCACTGCCAGCACCCGAGTGCAGTTTTGTTTCAATGGACCTGGGGTCTCGGAAAGAAAACTTAGTATGTTTTTCTTTTAAAATGATTTTTTAAGTCTAATTACAGTTGTAAAATCCCCCAGACGTCCACTTTCTAACTCTGTCCCTGAGCAGAGTGCATCGCGCCCGCCCGCCCGCCCGCCCGCAGGGGCCGCAGCGCCTTTGCCTGCGGGTTCGGACGCGGCCCGCTCCAGAGTCAAGTTGTGGGCAAGGGAAATCTTTTCGCCTGCTCTCCAATGCCTTTCTCCGAGATCCTACCCAGCGCTCCTGGGGCCACCCCCAAGTGCATCCCCCGGGACCCTCGAGATGCGGGAGGGAACATGAGGGTGTAGCGGCTCCAAAAGTAGGCTTTGACTCCAGGGGAAATAATAGACTTGGGTGATTTACCCCTCGGAGAGGTCCAGGGAGGCTCCTCTGGGTCTCGGGCCACTTGCCTAAAACCGTGAACCCTGCGAGGGGGCTGCGAGTCGGACTGGGGCTGCAGTCTCCCAGGAGGGAGTCAAGTTCCCTTATCGAGGAAGGAAAGTTGGTCCCAGCCTTGCATGCACCGAGTTTAGCCCTCAGAGGCAGCGTTGTGGGAGCTGCTCAGCTAGGAGTTTCAACCGATAAATCCCGAGTTTGAAGCCCGACAAAATGCTGATAGCAATCAAAGCTTTTGCTGCTTGACTCGATGGGATCGCGGGGTATTTGGGTTTCCCGGGAGCGGCGCAGGCTGTAACTGCGCAGCGCGGTGCGCTCTTGAAAACAAGAAACAGACCAACCTCGGCCCCTCCTTACTGAGGATCTAAGATGAATGGAAAGAGGCACTGGCTGGGGGGACAGGGAACCCCTTAGTCTGCCGGGCATTTTACGGAGCCTGCACTCTCAAGGACAGCCATAGCGTGTACGAAGTGAGGAAATTCCTTTCCACCCAGAGCGCTCATTTTAGCGACAATATAGAATTCCCCTTCCTTTGCCTGTCTAAGGGAGAAAGGAAAGGAAACATTACCAGGTTCATTGCCAGTGTTTCCCTGGAGTAATGCTAGAATTTACCTTTGTCATAAGGCAAAATTTTTAAAAAATACAACGAAGCGATACGTTGGGCGGATGCTACGTGACAGATTTTTCCAAATTTTGTTGCGGGGAGAGGGAGGGAGGAGAATTAAAAAACGTTCACAACAGGAATGAAATGTAAGTTTCCGCAGTGGATTTTAAAAGTAGTACTTGGTTAGTTGGAAGAGAAATAATTTAATTGGAAAACAGTAACAGTTCATTGACGTTTTTCTTCTACAACTTTAGGTAAATAACTATAGGTGGTCTCAGAAGATAACTAAATATTTTACACTTTTGCTCTTACAAAAGCCTCCCCAAAATATGCATAAAGATGGGATTAGAATCTCAACAATTCTCTTAAAATTATCCTTTGCGAGCAATATATTTCCAAAATTACATTTGTAAAAATATCATACGTCTAAAAGAATTATTTCTATTTTAAATGACCATTTACATTTAAAAAAACAGAATGTATCTTGCTATGGTTTGGAACCAAATAGCTGCAGATTGTATTGATGTCACAGGGATGGAAAACAATTTGGATAAGGAGTAACATGTATGTACAAATCACCTGCCATACACACTATCAGTTTTGAACATTGAAATTTAAACATTTTTTTCTTCTGAAGTGGCTTTGAGATTACTTCACTTTTCAAATCTAATTACTACGGGAGGGGGGAGAGCCCTTCGTTCTTCCATTACATGCTTCCTCCATCTGAATGTTTCTGTGGGATGCTATGGTTCATGTGTGATTATTTCACTTTCACTTCATAAATCCATTGTGTACCTCACAAGTAGCAAGCTGAGGACATTGTAAAATTAATCTTTTTAAAATTTAGGAATGCTTAGTAAACATTTTACTGTCATGAACATTTTGCATTACCACTGCTATAACACAGGTAATAAACTGGGCTGTAAGAGAAGCCACGCTCTATTTTGTTTTTAGAGACTGGTATAGAGACATTTAATAGCAGCAGAATGCACCTATGGTAAACGCTGTAGAACTGAGGGTATCATTTAAGCTTTCATTGAAATATTTTATATGGTATAACATTTACAATATGGAGAACTGCTTTTAAGTATATTGGAATCAGCAAAAACAGCCGTAATTATTTGGTTAAATTATATCACAAGTTATACATAGAGATACATAGATATAAAATCATATACACATATATGAAGGTGCTTATTTTATTTAGAAATATAACTTGGAATGTAACATACCGTGAACGTCTCTAGGAGGATTCATTCCAAGTATGCATTCTGAAATAACAAAGTAGGAAAATAAAAATAATGCAAATTTTAAAATTAACTCTCCCCTGACTTTTTTTTTTTTTTTTTTTTTTTTTTTTTTTTTTTTTTTTTTTTTTGGCTAGCTCATTTCTTCTCACACTTTTAGCACTGGAGATTTTATAGCTTTGACACAAACATGACTTAAAATAATAAATCACCAAATAAGAAATAAACTGTTCCTTATGCACGTGGTTTTAGGTACCTTCAACCAATGTTCTCCTTCGCTAGCTAATACTGCATATCTGTTGTAGAATCACCTCTTTTAAGCTCTGTGTGTGATTAAAATGTGATTTGTTTAATGAAGATTTAAAATATATTTGGAAGGTGTAGGAACATTAGAATTCAAGGTAAAATTAAAACCAAACCCTAACTTAATGCAAAAACATGTACGATCATTTACTTCCAATGATAGGACATTTTAGAAACATTTTCCCCTGCTTACTCTCCTTCCCGTTTCTCTGCTAGGCAGGCAAATTATTTGCATCGAAACCTCTCACAAGTTCTAATAGATTATATCAATTACTATTAGAAATAATTGTTATATGATAATTCCCAAATATGGATCACTTTATACATTTACAACTATAGGGAAACCCATTAAGCTAAGTCACATGAAGCTCTTTTTCCTTCCTTTGAATATCTACATATAATGTTGTGAATCTGAAATTACTCTATCAGCCTTGTGTATTGATAACAGCACTGAGTCACGAAGAGGAAATACTGTTCTTCAAAGACAGGATTTGAGCATTTCAAATGCTGCAGACCTAAAGCTTTTAACTCCATGCCACAATATTTAGTATGCTGTGTGTGTGTGTGTGTGTGTGTGTTTAACTTTTAAATTAAGAAAGGAGAGAATTACTTCAGATTTCTACATGCTGTTTAAATAGGCAGGAAAACAAGATTTGCAGCTTCTTTGGTCTTATATTTTTGCCAAAGTTAAAGGAACAACTAAAATAAGAGGTTCTGAAGGACTGGTCTATGATGAAATATGAAAGGAATTAAATATGTATAGTCTCAAAGGAGCATCCAAAAAAAAAAAAAAAAAACCGAGATTGTGGTTTACAAGTAGATAAAATGACTCCATGAAGAGTTTTGCTTTTAAAGAGCAAGGCAGAGAAATAATCATTTGCACTGATTGTGAATAAGGTAAGAAATAGCAAATGTATCCTTAAGTTATGTCAGCTCAGTTTTAATAGGTGTTGGGGGCAGTGGGGTGGGGGTGTGGAATCCACAACGGTAAGACTGACCAGACAGCACACCCAGCGGAACCCCGCCATCCTGGGAATTCTCTCTTGAGACCCAGAGAAGCTTTTCCGTGTCTGAGTCTAAGAAATTGGAGTAGGAAAGCAAGAAAACACAAGTTCATCTACACGCCTAATAATTCAGCAATTCAGAGGAAAAAGCCAGGATTTTTTAAACCCAAAACAAGGGCAAAATGAGGGGATTTTGAAAACTATGGTAACTTAAAAACTTTATTGTGTATCAGCAGCCTTGAGAACACAGCAAATGTGGTTAAATTGGGGAGGGGGAAGGGGTAGAGGGGTGAGAAACTGCTGCCCAGGTGAAGTAGCACCTGTGGAGGTTTGAAGTGATTTACCCATGAAGCTGGTTAAAGATGCCAGAACCCAAACTGCAAGAGAGGAGAGGTTGTGTGTGTTTATGACAGAGAACAATGAATCTGGTAGCTCATCCTCCAGCCTGCTCGCTCGCGTGCTCTCTCTCTTTCTCTCTTCCCTACATCCCCCATTGAGTGTAATTATATGCCAGGCAATGGGTGAAGTGCTTTTATATACTTTGCCTGATTTAATCCTTATAAGAACATCATTGCTATCCCCATTTTACAGATAAGAAGCCTCACCCTTGGAGAGTTCAGGGCGCTTGCGGAAATTCACATTACTCTTGACCTACACACACACACACACACACACACACACACACACACACACACACACACACACACATTCATATCTACATATAGGACCACATGCATAGTAAGCTATGTTCCTTTTTGATCATGATTATTTATTTTTGTGAGTATCCTTGGTAGAGTTCTAAAAAATTAACTCTGATCTCATCTTTCACTTTTATCCTCCGCTGTCTCAGGGTCTGGATCAGAAAGTATCTTGGAAATTCTTCACCATGCAAACCTCCTATCTTTAGGAGTCAGATTTTAAAGTCATTTCTGTCAACCACAGAGTTTGAGGAGAAAGCCAAGGTCCATTTGGCTGAGAAGCTTTTACATTGATGATAATATAAAATGGTGTTTTAGTCTTTCCCCCACTCCACTAGTTCAAAAGGGCATCTTTAGGACTTTTCTAGATACGAGGTATTTGATTCACTTGCCTTCAGCATTCCTTGAACACTACCTCTGTCCCAGGCAAGGTGCTAGGCTCACTGGTGACAAAGGCCAAACAGATGAGAGAAAAGAAGTGTCATGGCTGCTGGTGGACACATGTCCAGGGTCCCAGGAACTGGTGGGAGGGAATGTAAGAGGAAGAGGGGCCAGCAGCCCCTGGTGGGCTCAGGAAAGGCTTCCTTCCTAGCAGAGGTGATTTTTGACTTGACTTTTGGAGGCTGGGTAGATTTGTAGGTGGTTCAAAGAGCTACAGGAGGGGTTCAGGGAGGTGACGGTGGGGTGGGGAGATGGTGCTCTGGGCTGAATAAGCATCATGAGCAAGGGCGTGAGTTTATGAAACACATCAGTGTGTCATTTCCAGTGTGGTTGGGCATAGGTTTGAGACCAGGTTGGTGCGGTGGGGAGGGAGCGTGGCAGTTCACAAATACATGGACATAGGTAGGTCATTGGAAGCACATGCAACCTGAGGAAATGTGAACTTCAACATGAAGGAAATTGATCTATCAAAGCCAAACTGGGAAATAACAAAATTAATCTATATTTTAGAAAAATAAGTCTGTCAACAACAGCTCGGTGAGTTGGAGGGGGTAGAGATGAGGAGTGGGGAGCTACTGCAGTTGTCAGACAAGGGGTCATGAGGATCTGGATTAAGGTAGAAGCAATTGAGATGAAAGAGGGGTTGAGGTGAGGGAGGGTGAGGAGTCTCCCCCACATCTGTCCATTAATAGTAGTAGAGAAGATCAGAAACAGTGGGTTTGGAGAGAGACATCGTGATGTCTCTCTGAGCTTTGGATGCCCAGAACAGAATAGGAAGTGCTGGTGGGGAAAACAGAAATTCTGGGGAGAGGTTTCATTTAGAAATAATGAGCTGAACATCCTCAGAATATCTATGGTAGTTTCAGATTGTATCTATGGCACAGTCAAACTATCTATGGTAGTTTCAGAGACTGTTTCCAGTGAGAAGAGACCATTCACGGGTTCTGGGATTATCAACATTCCAGGGGTGAGCAAAAGAGGGAGCAATCAAGGAGATGGAGCCAGGAAAAGAAAGAGGAGAGAATAAGGAATAAGAATAAAGGAAAATGCAGCCAGGCGCAGTGGCTCATGCCTGTAATCCCAGCACTTTGGGAGGCCAAGGCAAGTGGATCACCTAAGGTCAGGAGTTCGAGACCAGCCTCACCAACATGGTGAAACCCCATCACTACTAAAAATACAAAAATTAGCCAGACATGGTGGTGGACATCTGTAATCCCAGCTATTCGAGAGGCTGAGGCAGGAGAATCACTAGAACCCGGGAGGTGGAGGTTGCAGTGAGCCAAGATTGCACCGTTGCACTCCAGCCTAGGAGACAGGGTGAGACTCCATCTCAAAATAAATAAATAAATAAAATAAAAAAATTAAGAAAAAGAAAAAAAAAGAATAAAGGAAAACGCTAGGTTTGGAGGAAAGCCATGTCCCAAAGCCCACAAAGGGGCCATGAAAACAAGGACTGAAAATATTCCACTGGATTTGTCTACAGAGAGTGCCATGTAACCTTTGCCAGAAGAGATTCAGTTGAGTGGCAGCAACAGAAATAGAGCAGAGAGTAGAAAGCAAATGGGATGTAGGGAAGGAGAATGAAACATGTTGGAGGAGGGAGAGAAACTGGTGGGGTAGCAGGAGGAGGGAAAGACCAGTGTTGAGAGGTGTATGTGTATGTGTGCATGTGTGTAAGACGGAGGCAACCTGAGAAAATTAGTGTTTGGCATGTGTATTTTACTGAAGATAAAATTCATCAGCTTCCACTTCAACCCAGGTCTTCCTCTTGTTTTCCCCACTGCACCATCATTCTCCCAGTTTCCAGACTTGGATCCATGAATTGATCTTTGCCCTCATTCAGTCTGTTGCCAAGGGCTCGTTTTTTGTTTCTTTGGTTGATAACAATTCAGCCCCCACCTTTCAATTCCTATTGACATCATTCTGGTTCAAGTTCTCATTACCTCTCTGCTGATTTATTACAAAGATCTCCGAGAAAGGGGGTTCCTGCTAATTGTACACAGTACTTCCAGATAAGTCTCCCACACCATAGTTCTGCCAACCATGTTCTCCTGGGCATCTGGAATTCAATGCAAGGTCTTTAGCATAGTCCTGCAGGATTAAGAGCCATCCTTCCTGTCCTCATCTTGGAGGGGGGCAGATTCTTCTGCCTCAGGTGTAATTGCCTCTCAAAGACCAATCACATGTTTCATCATCACCTCTACATCTCCTGTGTGACTTGAATTATAATGTGTTTTGGGTTATAGCTATTTAAATATATTGGGGGGTGGGGCGGGTGACAGGAGGTAGTGGAACGACCCCTTCCTTGGTTTCAGGTTTCTATGTGGAACAACATTCCTTAGTGTAAAACTCTTGACCTCTTTTTACACCCTCATTCCTCTTCCACCATAAAAGATTGAATTATCTGGTTAGTAGTGCTGGAAGCAGAAACCAGTTGTAGAAGGCAGAAGCATAAAATGAACCCCTCAAACTTTCCACCCTAATCCCTGGGGCTGGGAATATGATGAGGGATCATGCTCTGGTTATGTTACATGGAAAAAAGATTTTTTTTGGTATATGTAATTAAGGTTACTAATCAGTTGGCTTTGACTCACGCAACAGAGAGATTTTCCTGGTAGCCCTAATCTAATCACAGGAGACCATTACAAACACAGTGTTTTCTCAGGCTGGGACAGAAGTGAAGTCAGCGTTGTAGCTGGAAGACAGAGCAGGCACTTGCAAGAACTAGAGAGCAGTCTCTAGATGCTGAGGGTGACCCCTGGTTGACAGCCAGCAAGGAAATGAGGGCCACCATGCTACAGCCCCATGGAATTGCATTCTGCCAACCACCTGCATGAGCTTGGAGGTGAATTTCTCCCTAATGCTTTCAAGTAAGGCCTCAGGTTAGCCAACCCCTGGAGTTTTGGCCTTGTGAAGCTCTGAGCAGAGAATCTAGTACAGCACCACCAGATTTGTGACCTGCAGAACTGTGGGCTAAATTTGTTTAAGTTGCTAAGCTTGGCAATTTCCTCGTTTGATAGCAATAAAAAAAAAACAAGTACCCTGGGTATGTTCTTTCCCTTTCCTTACTCTTTTGGGGAGACACTGCTTAGGTATTGGTGAGTGAGTCTCCCTACTTCTGGAACTCAGTGGCAGGAAGTCACATACCTAAGCCATGCTCTCCAAAAGTTCTATCAGTGACAAAGCTGGTATTTTTTATCTCCATCTACTTGACTCCTTTGTCATCTCACTGTTGATTGTGGATCACTGGAGAGCAGGGGTGTTTTTTATGGAGCCTCCTAACAGCGCACTAGATAATTGCCTTAGTCTCTCTAGATTCACTCTCATTCCCACACAAACGCACCAGTGGATTGTGAATACCTTGCCAGTGAGGCTGTGTTTTACTCACCTTTAAATTCCCTAGGCAGTACTGCAGAAAGTAAATGTGTACCTGAGCCCCTGTGAGTCTGGTTAACTACAGATTCTGCCTCAGCAGGTCTGGGAAGAAGCCTGAGATTCTCAGTTTCCCATAAGCTCCCAGTGATGCCACTGCCGCATCTGGTTCAAGGTTTGCACTCAGAGTTGGAGGATCCAGTATCTCAGATAGAACATTTTTTTGTTTGCTTTTTTTTTTTTTTTTTTTTTGGAGACAGAGTCTCGCTGTCACCCAGGCTGGAGTGCAGTGGCATGATCCCAGCTGAGTAGCTGGGACTACTGGCATATGCCACCATGCCCAGATAATTTTTGTATTTTTTGTAAAGATGGGATTTCACCATGTTGTCCAAGCTGGTCTCAAACTCCTGACCTGAAGTGATCTGCACACCTCGGCCTCATAAAGTGTTGAGATTACAGGTGTAAGCCACCACGCCCAGTGGAGATTGGACTTTTTAAGTTGTTGTTATGGCCTGAATCCCTCCAAAATTTGTATCCCTCCAAAATTCACATTGAAACCCGAATCCTCTATGTGCTGCTATGATTAGGGTCTGTGGGAGGTGATTAGGTTAAGATGAGGTTGTAAGGCTGGGGTCCTCATGATGGGATTAATGCCCTTATAAGAAAACACCAGATTGATCTCTCTCTCTCTGTCTCTCTCTCTCTCTCCCTACCTCCACTGAACCCAATCATGCTGGCACCCTGATCTCAGACTTCCCAACCTCCAGAGCTATGAGGCAATAAATGCCTGCTGTTTAAGGCACCCAGTCTGTGGTATTTTGTTATAGCAGCCTGAGATGACCAAGACAAGTATGGTAATAGAAGTCACCAGTACATCTTCTATCAGGCCTCACAAGGAGCCGCTTTACATACATTAATTATCCCATTTAATTATCGAGCAGTGAGTGGTCCATCATTACTCCCTTCAGTTTACAAATGAGGACACTTAAGATTTAGTAATCGGCCCATTCTAAGCCCATGCAGTTTGCCTGCAGAGTGCCCAGTTGTAGCCAGCAGCTTGCAAGATAGTCAAAACATTATATTACCAGTCAGATTTCTTTATTAGATCCTGACAAGTTGCCTTTAAACCATGAGGACAGGCTGAGTTCAGAGGCTCAAGCTTCTAACTCCAGTGCTTTGGAAGGCCAAGGCTGGATGATTGCTTGAGCGCAGAAGTTTGAGACCAGCCTGGGCAACACAGCAAGACCCCATCTCTACCAAAAACAAACAAAAACTATGCGGACATTCTTTCTTATTCTAGAGCAGCACATCCAATGAGAGTCAGCCGGGCAAGGTGGCTCATGCCTGTAATCCCAGCACTTTGGGAGGCTGAGGTGGGCAGATCACGAGATCAGAAGATCAAGACCATCCAGCTAACACGATGTAACCCCGTCTCTACTAAAAATACAAAAAAATTAGCTGGGCGTGGTGGCAGGCGCCTGTAATCCCAGCTACTCGGGAGGCTGAGGCAGGAGAATGGTGTGAACCGGGGAGGTGGAGGTTGCAGTGAGCCGAGACAGACGCGTGTCATGTGCACTCCCAACCTGGCAATCAGAGCGAGACCTCTATCTCAAAAAAAAAAAAAAAAAAAAAAAGAAATATAATGAGAGTCATATACATAATTTAGAATTTTCTAAGTAGCTAACATTAAAAAAGTAAAGAAATGGCAAAATAAATCATAATATGTTTTATTTAACCATCACCCAAATCTATTGAAAACATTGTTATTCTGAACATGTAATCAACCATGAAAATTATTATGACTATTAGCATTTTCCTTTTTTTTTCTGTAGCTATGTCTTCAAAAAGTCTGTGTGTATTTTACATTTAGCAGCGCATCTCAAATTGACCACATTGTAAATGGTCAATACTGCACATGGGGCTAGTGGCTCCATATTGGACAGTACAGTTTCTACGGCCGGAACCACTCAAAGATGCAATTCACTCCCCCTGGATATGCAATTTTGCTACGACAATAAGGTCTGCTAGTGCTTGAGCAAGCCCTGTTTTTAAACTGCTGTTTAGTGAGGACCATTATAAGTGCAGTGCTTTCTTGACTCATGTTTTCCCTCTGGCTGTCCCCGAAGCGAAGTTCAGAAATTTTTATTAACAGCATCACTTGATTGAGCTCCAAAGGTGGAAAGAACACACATATACAGGCAGCAATAACTGAGTTGCAAAGGGCCTACCTAACCCACTGTCCAACACCACTAATGCATTTTTACAGCCATGGATACAGCCAGCAAGTAATCTCCACAACATTGTTGCATTTCCTCTTACCATTCACGAGCCCATGCATGCCTGCAGCCTATAAAACAGGCTTTGGTTTCCTTGAGCTCTGAAACAATATTACAAAAGCATCTCCTGTCCCTTTCTTTTCCAGCAAAACTAGTTCCCTATGAAACACACCTGATGCATTTTTTTTTTTTTTTTTTTTTTGAGACGGAGTTTCGCTCTGTCGCCCAGGCTGGAGTGCAGTGGCCAGATCTCAGCTCACTGCAAGCTCCGCCTCCCGGGTTTACGCCATTCTCCTGCCTCAGCCTCCCGAGTAGCTGGGACTACAGGTGCCCGCCACCTCGCCCGGCTAGTTTTTTTTTTTTTGTATTTTTTAGTAGAGACAGGGTTTCACCGTGTTAGCCAGGATGGTCTCGATCTCCTGACCTCGTGATCCGCCCGTCTCGGCCTCCCAAAGTGCTGTGATTACAGGCTTGAGCCACCGCGCCCGGCCGCATTTTTAAATATAAGCATTATGGATCAGAAATTGGAGGTTCTATTTTAAATAGGCCATGATTTTACATTTTTCTTTTTTAAACGATACTCATTCTCAAATAGGAATTCCTATAAACAGGTTTATTTTGAAATATGGCGTATACATTTTTCAAAAAACCACTCAATGTTTCAGTCTGCTAGCAATCTACCAGTTAACACACAGTAATAGATCACCTCAGTGAGGCAGCTACTGGTCTAAGCTATGGAATCCATCCTTATCAGAAGAAGTCACCAAGGAGTGCAGAAACCACTGCCCCTACTTTCCTGCATTGGTTCTCAAGGGCTGCTGGGAACCCTCGAAGGTCCAAGCGTCTCTTTTGGGCAAAGATAACAGTTTCTGGCTGGGCACGGTGGCTCACATCTGTAATCCCAGCACTTTGGGACGCAGAAGCGGGCAGATCATGAGGTCAGGAGTTCGAGACCAGCCTGGCCAACATGGTGAAACCCCGTCTCTACTGAAAATACAAAAAGTAGCTGGGCGTGGTGGCGCATGCCTGTAGTCCCAGCTACTCAGAAGGCTAAGGCAGGAGAATTGCTTGAACTTGGAAGGCGGAGGTTGCAGTGAACTGAGATGGCGCCACTGCACTCCAACCTGGGCGACAGAGCCAGATCTGTCTCAAAAATAAATAAATAAATAAATAATAATAAAATAAACAAGATTTACCAGTTTCTATCTGTTAGTCCTATGGGTTGAATACACAGGTTAAGGGGCCGATGTGTGAACCCTGGAAAGGGTGTGGGCCCTTCTCCACATTCTCTTTGGTTCCATCAGCTACAGACAGAGGTATGTTTTAAGAGATACCCTGAGAAGTCATTCTCCACATGAAACCAGTCTTCTCTTTGAGTGATATCCTTCAGCTGAGCATTGTGGGGAAATATCCAAGTGGAGCATCTGAAAATTGTGCTTCAGGGAGGGGAGTTTAGGGACTTGTCCACAGCCTTCAGTTCCCTAATTGGTGAATGTCACACCAATAAGATTTTCTGGTGGATGATAGATGCAGAGTCTATAAAGTTGCTAAGACTTCTAGAGTCTGCTTTCTTTCGTAATCTGCTTTATTTGAAGCATTTTAGTTAGTTAATATATTTAAAGCTATTTCCACCACAATGAATTAGAAACATGACATGATTTTTCTAAGTTGAGTAAAAAAGAAATGAATGAACGTATGAATTAAAAGCAGGGGTCCTGTTCCTCATGTCCCACATGCCATCCCACAGCAAATGCTCCTTCCCAAATGGAATCATTTATTTGGATTTCTTGTGTTTATAATTTACTTTTTCACTAGGAGAATTATGAAATAGGAAAGTATTTTTTCCTTATGCAACTTTTGTGTTAAAAAATAACTGAGTCATTTTAACTGGTTCTTGAAGGGAGGAGGGTAGGGGATTAACTGCAGACCAGCTTGATAAGACGACCCTTAGTGAGCTGGTAGAGCAGTAGGTAGGTCTATGTTAGAACTTAAATGTGGACAATGGTGGGTACAGGACAGGCAAAGGAAATTCCCCCAAGCTGGCTGAAACAGCAAATTTCTACATGGACAACTAATTCTTGGATACTTGGAGTGAAGACATTAATATATATTATAAAGACATAAATACATATATATTCTACATAAAGATATATATGAGTGACTTTTTTACACACACACACACACACACACACACACACACATTATCTTCAAATTATAGCTAGGTAATCATTCACTCAGATTCCAAATTCCAAATTTGACTTTTAGAGTTATTGATGATTGGATTCATTCAGGCAATTAACATGAACCCCAATATATTTGAGTGCAGGAGTACTCACTATCTCATAAGGTAGAGGAACCTATAGGAAGTTTGTCACTAGCCATGCGAGCAAGGTAGTTATTTACCTTGTCCCAGCCTCAGCCTCTTCATCCACAAAACAAGAGGCTTGGACAAGGTGGGCTTTCCAGCTCCAGGAACATTTATGCAAATGCCAGTTGGAATTGTGGGAAATCGGCCTGGGTCTGGTGCTTACCCACATCAGCATATGGCTAGAGTGAACTTGGGTTTCAAGTGGGAAGGGGCCAGAAAGGAAAAAGAGGACCCAGAATCAACCAGAGATAGGACATTTTAAGGACTTTCCCATTTCACATAGGGTTTCTCTAATTTCACGTAAGTATTGCCTATTTTAAAAAGCAGATTCAAGGAGATATGATTTAAAACAAGTATACGCATAAAAATAACTCTTGAGATTCTGCATCTTCTAGAAAATCAGAGACACATCGCTATCGTATTCTATAATTTACATGGTGATTGAGAATAGACACAGTTACTCAGTATTATCCAAAATAATTTATTATTACAATCATTAAAAATATGAAAATTCAGCTCTTTCATTAATTCCGTCTACTTCATCCCCACCAAATTAGTGAATTTCACTATGTATGATATTACAAAATAATAGTTTAAAAAATAATACGGATGTACAACATAGTTGAATTCCTATGCAATAAACAGATAAGGTTCATTATTATTATTATTACAACTGTTACTACCTCAAGTTTGTGACTTTTTTACTAAAATAAAAATTTTCCTATTTATGATCCTATATAGATTATAGAGAAATTTCCCATAAACATAGCAGAATTACTTAGAAGGGGAATATAGAAGCTTTAGTTAAATTTTGGTTGCCAAATCGCCTATTT
The DNA here is from genome assembly GCF_001698545.2 of Rhinopithecus bieti. Classification (NCBI taxonomy): domain Eukaryota; kingdom Metazoa; phylum Chordata; class Mammalia; order Primates; family Cercopithecidae; genus Rhinopithecus; species Rhinopithecus bieti. The sequence continues at coordinate 4,286,553 of NW_016807866.1, forward strand.
GTTTTGGGACATAGAAAGTCTACTCAAGAATCCAGAGTAAGACCTTGATCTTCCTCTTGATCTTAGTCTACTTACAAGGTCTTGATCTGTGAAGGAATTGCTGAGATATCTACATTTGTCAATTAAATAATAAATTGCCAAATATTAGCCTTAGAGTATTCTATAGGACTTGGATAAGATGGCAAATACTTTCATATTAATCCTGCTATCTTCGAATTTGGAAAACAGACTTTTACATGAAATAGTTGGCTAAGACTATCACTATCCTGCTTTCTTGTGGGGTCATGAAATTGCCATAGTCTACAAAAACTTTAAAATTTCATATAGTCTGAAATATAAAATAGCTGGAAAAAGCAATAGTAGAAGTAATAATCCTATTCTCTAATTACATAATTACATTTTCTAAATTTCATGAAACTGCTAAGATCTGTATTGTAATGGTTACGTATTTTCAGGTTACATTATTAATATTATACAACTGATATTCAATAAATGATACCATTTTTATGGATAATACACTGATATGGAATAGTAAACATTTTTTTGGAGACTTCTCATAAAACATCACTTATCTCAAACAATAGTTAAGTGAGATTTAAACTATTTTATATGATTGTTTTGGACTTGCTTAGAAAATACTACCATTTAAATCTATTTTCTAAAATGTAAGGCAAATTTTGCTAGAATTTTTGAATTAAAAACTGGTACTATTTCTGTAGAGTTCTCTTTTTGAAAGGTATAGAGAAAGAGTGGAAAGATTTTTTAATAAAAATAAACTAAAACATCTGAAAATAGATATGACTTGATAGCTAATTTTAATTTATATTTATATGTGCAATGAAAGCTATATTCAGAGATCATCCAAAAGTATTAGAAACATACAAACAACACTGAAAAATATTATCACATATTTTTACAGAGTAGGTTGTTTTGAAAACAGCCAGAGCAAAGAAACAGATGATCACCAAAATATTACCACAAATGAGCCAAGAAATAAATTATAGGTCATTTCTAGTTGACCACTGGCCAATTAGTACACTAATCTTAAGTGACTATATAGCACACTCCCATTTTTTTCTTTTCTAGTTATCTTAATAATTCAAATGTGCCAGGCGCGGTGGCTCAAGCCTGTAATCCCAGCACTCTGGGAGGCCAAGGTGGGCAGATCACGAGGTGAGGAGATCGAGACCATCCTGTAAATGGTGAAACCCCGTCTCTACTAAAAATACAAAAAATTAGCCGAGCGTGGTGGCAGGTGCCTGTAGCCCCAGCTACTCGGGAGGCTGAGGCGGGAGAACGGCGTGAACCTGAGAAGCGGAGGTTGCGGTGAGCCGAGATCGCGCCCCTGCACTCCAACCTGGGCGACAGAGCAAGACTCCATCTCAAAAAAAAAAAAAAAAAAAAAAAAAAATTCAAATGCATGTGAAGATACCCATTTTGAGGAGAATTTAAAATGTATTATTGATTGATACAGCACTTTTAGGTAAGTTCTCAAGGGGGCCTGCAGCAAATATTTATATAAATGTGGGCTTTAAGATGTTTTCGAAAACATTCTGTTTTAGGAAGTTCTGTAACTGACAACTTCTCGATTTAGGAAGCATGTCAGGTTTTAGAGAAAATATTCTAGATGAAGTCTTTTCCTTAATGCAGAAGCAGTAAAGTTTCTAAAATAGAAATCATTTTGTTTAGCCTTCTCTTTAACCAAAGACACCAAATAATGAAGTGGACTTCTGAGGAGGAAAGAAGAAAAGTTTACCAAATATGCCAGTGGGGGCTCCACTTTTAGTCTGCAAACCTCCACACCTGGGAGCTGAGCTGTCAAATGGAGTCAGGTCCTGATTGAGCTGAATGATGGACACCCAGTGCCCAGACATGGTGCACAGTGAACTCACTCTAGGAGACCTGCACGCCCCCTTCTCCCGATCCACCCACTGCTCTGGAGGTCATTATTTAACACCGGCAAATTGAACGATGACATGAAATGAAGTGCAAGATGCTGATATTTCTTCCCCCTCACTAATCACGCTCACAAGAGAATTCATTTCTTTTCTTTTTGCCTCAGGCATATCCAGGCTAGCAATTTTCATTTTGCTACCGAAATGATTTCCCCACCCCCCACCTTTCCCAATTAGAGTGGAAATGGATTAAGACTTCAGGTTAACCCCTCTGTTACTGGGAATGAGAAGGAAATAAAGTTATATGTAAGTTTTATTTTCACCGTTGTGTATGATATTGTTTTCTGATCATGGTAAACATAGATTTAATTAATCACACTCTCCCCGAAAGACATTCCTTTAGTGAAGACATGATACTGCATTGAAGTAAAGCAGCAAGAGAAAAACTTCTTTAGCCAGTATGTTATTCTGTTAACTTGTCATCTTTAAAGTGTTCTAGAATTCTTATGAGTCAAACTAGGAAATCTGGATAAAAAGTAGGAAGTTATATAGCAGCATAAAAGCACATTGGTTCTTCAATTATAGAGAATGGATACAACAAAAGTTAATACTTCCTTGGCTTTTACTAAACTTGAAATATCTGGTTCTAAAAAATTTAAGTGTGAATAAACATCTAGAAAATGCTGGATCATCTGAAACTTATCAAGTAGCTTTTCCCCCTACAGAACCTAAACATAAAAACTTCTCTAGAAAAAAAATCCTCTCTTCACTGATCTTTAAAATTTTTAAATGTTGAAGCCCTGAGTTGTATACCTCACATAACTCCTCTGTAGCAACCTATAAAACAAGAATCCTCTCTCCTGGCGGTCTGTTTATTTTGCTGTGAACAAAAGAGAAGGAGATTCAGTATTTCTGAAAATAACCTGAATTCCCCTTTGAGACAAAGTTTTAGATTTTCTAAAGTAAATATGATACTTTTCTATTTTTTAAACTAATATGTAAGTGTATATACTATTGGCTTTGTTGGTCAAGAAAACAGTTTATCATACCAGGAAGAGACTGGATAGCAGAACAGCAGCCTATGAATGCATTAGATTTCGGTTATGCTTGGTTTTGACAGGTTTGGGTTTTTTTTTTTGTTTTTTTTTTTTTTTTGAGACGGAGTCTCGCTCTGTTGCCCAGGCTGGTGGAGTGCAGTGGTGCGATCTTGGCTCACTGCAAGCTCTGCCTCCTGGGTTCACGCCATTCTCCTGCCTCAGCCTCCCGAGTACAGGCGCCCGCCACCACGCCCAGCTAATTTTTTGTATTTTCAGTAGAGACGGTTTCACTGTGTTAGCCAGATGGTCTCGATCTCCTGACCTCGTGATCCACCCACCTCGGCCTCCCAAAGGATTGGGATTACAGGCGTGAGCCACTGCGCCCAGCCTATTTGGGGGTTTAAGAAAACATGAAACTGGGTTGGTTTGTCACTAGACATCCATGAAGTGTTGCTAGCCCATGAGGACAGAGAAAGCTGTGGAATTGATTCCTCAAAATCAAAAGCCTTATTTATGCTGATAGGGCTATAAGAACTGAGCAAATTTTAGTGGACAAATAGTAGAGGTCCTTAACATTTACTGAGCTATTCTGAGCTTCAGACATTGTGGCAAGGGCTTTCCGTGCATTATCTCATTTAATCCTTTTGCTAATACTATTAAGTGAGGAACCATTATCCCCGAAGGCTTAAAGAGGTTAGACAACTTGCCCAAGGCCACATAGAGATGGAGCAGTGAAAGTGAGAATTTGACCCAGTCAGTGCACAGAGTAGACAATCTTTGAATTACATGCAATTAAATAAAAAAAAAAAAAGGCTGTTCTTCATAGTTCTCATTGAATAAGTTTCATAGACAATGACTTCCCTAAAGGACTCCTTTTGCTTCTGAAGGGCAGCCCAGTTAAACGGGATTTGCAAACAGACCCACTCGGGAGTGTAGTACAAGGAAAGGAACTGCTTTAGAAACACAGAACCCAGATAGAAAGATAAATATTTCAATGCCTTTCCAGAATAGTACTTAAGGAGCAGAGCCCATCTCAGTTTGGGTTTGAGCCCATGCCCTTATGGTTTAAATATAAAATGCATTAAAGCTCTTTATTTAGAGAGTCACATGCCCTCTTGTGGGAGCAGCCCTAATTCTCCCTCTGACTTTAGCGAATGTACAATGCAAATAGGTGTTTTGATATTGTCATTAGTGTTCATTATTTATGAGGACTTGATCATGTATTCAAAGCCAGCCAGGAGGGTCATGTGCCCCCTTCAGTGAAAACCTTGACTCTAAGGACAGCACTTTCCTGGTATACAGCCTTCAGGAGCTCTTGAGAGCAAGAAAACCTAAACAGGAGAATCCCACTTAGCATTTGCCCACAGGTAAGGAGCACAGAGAAGTAGACCTAGACTTCTAATTTAGCAAAAAGAAGTATGTTGCCATGTGAAGAGTTTCTAAACGATGACTTCTAAACCATAGGTTGTGACCCATAGATTGGTCGTTAATAATAATAATAACAAAATAAAGGCAAGAAGAAGAAATAGAACAGAATAACTGGAAAATAGAGTGCTTCATTGGTAGTAAGGGTGAATACTGCTTCCTGAAGCTCTTTTTTTGATTGACGTATCTCCCCTGAGCCCTGGCATACAACTTACTTCTTACTGTTTCTTGCTGTTCAAAACGTTTGCAAGCCTCTAGCCTAAAATGTCTTATTTTCTCAGTACTCAATTTGTTACTTGACTTGGTGTTTGGCTCCCTGTGACTCTCTGAAGTTCTCTTGACCTTTCTGTGCCTCTGCTTCCTCCTTTGCCAAGTCTAAAATCATGCCATTTAAAAGTTATCAAGAAAACCAAATTAAATCATAGCTGCTGAAGTGCCTTGTCAAGCTAAACACAGTCATCAAAGGTGAAGGATTATTATGAAATAAAACAGAGTGAAGCTGGTTTGAAGGCCATCCTTCTGTGAAACAGCATTGGGTCATTTTGTTTAGAGGTGAAAAGATTCTTAGCAAACATTTTGTAAAATCCATTTAGTTTACAGAGGGAAAAGGAGGCTCTGAAAAGTGAGTGACTTTTCTAAACTCCCGAAACAGTGGCTGATCTGGGACCCCCTGACCTGTGAATTAGTGGTCCACCCCCATGCCCTGCCACTCCTCCAACAGCCGTTTCGCTGCTTCTTTAAAAAAGGGAGGGTCTTGTGAAATTTTATTTACAGAAAATTTACAACTCATGCAAAGCAAAATGGATTTCTTCCCTTTCAAAGTGGTTTCCTGATTGCAATCACATAAATTAAACTCCAGCCCTAAGAAAGTCATTCGGATAGAATAATGATACATCTTCAAGAAGAGATACAGATACATAAATTAAACTCCAGCCCTAAGAATAATGATACATCTTCAAGAAGAGATACAGATGATTCTTTGAAATTCTCAAGAAATGATGTGATAAGATGCAAAAGGTTAAATATTATTAATCTTCTTCCTGAAGTGTCAATCAGGAAGGTATTTTTAAATTGTATTGGAAAGGAAGAAGAGACAATGTTTCTTCCTATTAATGACCTGAACTGAAAGTAAGGGAAGAACTAAAAAATGTGCAAAATGTCCTGGGGGAAAAAAAGTAGTGTAAAACATAGTCTTGGATGATACAGCAAGGTCGTTGCTCAATGTTATGTTGTAACACTATTTTAACTGTCACCAAGGGCTGGGATAGCAAATATTGCATCAACTCTGCAAGGTGTTTCCTGGGTTTTGTGGACAGGGGGGTCGGGGGAGGTGCAATCTCCATTCTTGTGAAGGCCAGATAAAGACTTCTGCTCCAAGCCACTATCTTTTTGTGCTGAAGCTGTAGATAACACAGTTTCACACCCTGCTGCCCAAGTCCTGCTTTCCCAATTTGTAGGTCTTTATTGCTAAAGTCTTTTGTGTTTGTTTTATCAGACACATTTTATCATCCTTCTCCAAACACCCTTTGTCAAAGTCAGCCTTTGAACTTCTTTTGCATATACATAGAATGGGACCAATGATTCAGGATATGTAACAGGCTTATCTTATAATTCTAAAGAAAGAGGAACAGAGCCATTGACCTTTCTTCTATAATATATTTTCTTGGGGCTGGTTGTGTGTGTGTGTGTGTGTGTTAGGGGTAAGATGTACAATCTCTTTACCTTTAGAAAATAATGCATAGATTGTCCTATACCAATATTTTATGCCTTTTAGTTTTGCACAAATTAAGCCTGAATCTTAAGGTTCAACTTGTCTTGGATTGTGCTAAAGGCCGCATTGCAGGTAGGGCTAATTTCGGGGTCTAATCCATGTGGCTCCCCGTGCTCCTGACAGTACACCAGGACAACTTTGTGGTCCCTTCTGTGTGCAGTCCCCATGCTCCTGACAGTACACCCGACCCTAAGACTCTTGCTTTGCTTGCCTTTAATATGGAACTGAGTATCAAACCTTGCTTGAGGAATTAATGCTTGCTCATATCACTTACATCTTTTAAACGTGGAAAACAGAATCCATTTGGAGCACATCAGATAGGTTTATTGCTTTGTCCCTCCCTTGCCATTTTTTGCATGTCTCACATCAGACCCAACTCTGCAACTGTGAAAATATAGGATGGGATAGATGAAGAAGGTGGTACTCCTTCCTTCTGTGGGCACACAGGCAATTTCTCAATGTAGCTCACATGTGGCTACAAACACAGAGTATCACTTTCTTATAGAGACCAGGTCACTGTTCCTTAAAGCAAAAAAAAAAAAAAAAAAAAAA
>NW_016807866.1:4296133-4315658 GCF_001698545.2 Rhinopithecus bieti
AAAAAAAAAAAAAAAAAGATGGGTGTTCTGTTTGATAAGCTGCACTTCTCCAGAGTGACCTCTTCAGCTGAGTCTGGAAGACTTGTCTTAGGCAGGTCCCCCGAGTCTTTGGCTCCAGCGGGCCATCCTCCATGGGAGATAAGCTTGTTTCATTGTTGCAAAGTATAGCCAAGCTGATACATTTTAGCAAGATTAAAACTTAATCTTTAGGGTTCTGGGTCCTCTCACCAAATTTTCTCTGCTCACACCATGATCTCTGTTGTCTCCTCCTCCTCCAGTTCCTCTTTCTTTCCTTTCTTCTTCTTTTCCTCCTCCCTCCTCGCTTCCTTCCGCCTCCTCCTCCTTCTTCTTCAACTATTACCTACCAAGCTGTGCCTGGGCTGTCCCCAGTGTTTTGCAGCGTGAGGAACTTCCACAGGCCAGCTTGGCCACTGAAACAAGCCAGTGATGAATGTAGTTTTAAACAAATCAAGATTTGCATAAATTGGCTCTGAAGTCAGCTTCTACAAACCAGCTGGAACACCCGCCATATTCCTAGTTCAGTGCTGTCTTCCCAGTGGGTTCTCAGACTTCGCAGCTCACCCTTAGCCTTCTGTTGCAGGGAAATCACATCCATGTGGCTCCCAGTCTCTGGCAAGCCAGCGAAGGGCTCACACTTCTGCTTTCTCCACCTTCTCCCCACTGGCTGGAGCACTCAGGACTCTCCCAGGTCCTATTTTTCTCCTTTTGGTAATTTCCTGATAGAATCCTCAGTAATGAAGATAATTTTCAGAACCTTTTTTTTTTTTCTGGTACAGAATTCATTTTGACTTCTGGGAACTAAGAACAAATGAACTGTCTTTCTGAAGTCAAGAACTGTATAATGAAAGCCAAATGCAGAGGCAAAAGCCACTGTCTGTTGCCCTTTGTCCTCTCTGTCACCAGCCCTGGACGTGAGGGTGAGAGAGGAAGTCTTGCTCTTTCCCAGTAAAACCCTGCAGTTGTTCTGTGCCAGATGAAGCCCTCTTCAGATGCTGGACGGGGTCCAGGTGCTGCCCTGTGAGTGGATGCCAGCCTCGGTCCTCACTCAGGCCAGGACCATGTCCAAGGTGGGCTCACTCCTCAATCACATGCTGCCGGTCAGGACTCCGAATGTGAATGCTGGTGTTTTGGGTTTTCTGTTGTTACGTTATTGTTGTTTTTTTTTTTTTTTTTTTTTTTTTTTTTTTGAAATAAGGTCTCGCTCTGTTGCCCAGGCTGGAGTGCAGTGGCTCACTGAAGGCTCCAGCTCCTGGGTTCAAGGGGCTCCTCCCACCTCAGCCTCCCAAGTAGCTAGGACTACAGGCACACACCACCATGCCCCACTAATTTTTAAACAGTTTTAGAGATGAGGTCTCCTTATTTGCCCCAGCTGGCCGTGAACACCTGGCTTCAACGTGATCCTCCTGCCTCAGCCTTCCAGTTAGCTCATGCTGATGTTTTATTTAAATATTGCATAATATTTCAGTAAAAGGCCTGCAAAGAAGGCACAGAAAGCATTTTTTTTTTTGTTGGAGTTTACTGGGGGCAGGCCGAGCTATCCCATTAGGTGGGAAGGGGTCCCTTCCTGTTTCACATCACACAAGCTGCTCCTAGTGGTGGCACAGGACCCAGGAGAAGAAGAGTAGGTGCTTAACAAATATTTGCTGAATAAAGGTTGATGAAAATCAATGTCGACAATGCATTTATGGGGATCAAGTAAGGAATAAAGGTGATATTAACAACAGCTGCCACCTGCGTCTATTATCTGACATCTCATAGATAGCAACCCTAGGAGGGAGATCTTATATACATGAGGACAGAGGAATGGGAGATCCACAGAGGTGCCTGACAGTTGCATTTGAACCCATACTCAGATAGAGGAACTCTCTGCAGTCTGCAGGATTGGAGTTTGTGGCTAGGAGAAAAGAGGGACAGCCTCTTCAGCCAGCCCTCCTGGGCAGCTAATGTCTCCTCCCCACACTGCAGTGAACCCCTGGCCATCCTTCCACCTCTGCCTTTGCCCCACGCCAGTAAAGCAGCCAGCGAGTGATACACATTAGATTGTGCCTCTCCTTCACCCAAACTCTTTGACGGCTTTCCAGGGCACTCAGAATTCCAGGCCCTGGAGGAAACCAGCCCAGCCCATCACCTAGACCTGGGAGCACCTGTCTTCCTCGGCTTGCTCTGTCATAGCCTCTGTCTGTCCCACAGACGCGCCAAGCTTTTTCTGCCTCAGGACCTTTTCATGGGCTTTCCTTCTACCTGGACCACTTTCCTCTCTCTGACCTCCCCCAGTTTTTCCCATGGCTGCTCAACTGTCATCTACTAAAGTAATGGGTAAAGTAGCCCTGCTCCCTACCCCTGAACCATCACAAGTATCATGTCATATGCATGGGTTTCTTTTCACCATTGCATTTGTCTTATTTGATTTCTGTATTTATGTATTTGTTGTCCATCCTCCAAGTGACAGAGGGAGTGGATGGAGTGAAGGAGAAGTTTTGTCCTTGATACTGTCCAGCATCAAGAAAAGTGCTTGGAACTAAGTAGACAGTCAACAGATACTTCTTAAGAATGAATGAATCAATCGATGACAATGAACTGTAGCTGCCACCTCCTCCAGCCTAGGTACCCTGAGGCATCCTAGATGTCAGAGCAAGGAGATGACGACTGCCAGGCATTGAGTGGTGAAAAAAGATTTTCCTTTGCTACTTACTCTTCTATCACTGGGTGGCAGTAAGGCTAGAAGCCTGGGAAATCTCCATCACCCCTCCTCTCTGTTTTGCTATACTCTTGGGTGCCCTGAGGGCTTCACAGGTCGGTGTGGTCAACAACCTAAGCAACCACTTCTGAGTTTCGGGCATAGTGGCAACCACAACTGGCCAGTAGGTCGAGGAGGCCTCTGCTTAACATATTGCACCAATGTTTTGGTTATGCAAATATATGGTTTTTCTCATTCAGATGGAAAACATTTCTGGCCAAGTCAAAACTACAGAACACAGCAAGGAAGACTCATCTATACAGTCCCCTCAGGCCCATTGCCCCAGCCTAGGTCCCTCTTTATTTATTTATTTATTTATTTATTTATTTATTTATTTTTATTTTTTATTATACTTTAAGTTCTAGGGTACATGTGCATAACGTGCAGGTTTGTTACATATGTATACTTGTGCCATGTTGGTGTGCTGCACCCATCAACTAGTCAGCACCCATCAATTCATCATTTATATCATGTATAACTCCCAATGCAATCCCTCCCCCCTCCCCCCTCCCCATGATAGGCCCCAGTGTGTGATGTTCCCCTTCCCGAGTCCAAGTGATCTCATTGTTCAGTTCCCACCTATGAGTGAGAACATGCGGTGTTTGGTTTTCTGTTCTTGTGATAGTTTGCTAAGAATGATGGTTTCCAGCTGCATCCATGTCCCTACAAAGGACGCAAACTCATCCTTTTTTATGGCTGCATAGTATTCCATGGGGGTCCCTCTTTTTACACCCTCAGAAGACTGTTCCCATTGCCTTCCTAGTCTTTGAGATGCAGGCATTTGGAAAGCACACATCTGATGCATACCTGAAACTCTGGATCAGTCATGTAATTGTTTCCAGATACACAGGACATGTGTGATGACACATAGGATATGTACAGATAAGTAGTGATTGGATCTGAGCTCAACATTCCAAATCGATGCAAACCAGGGTGTGGGGAGAAGCCCCTGGCCTTTCACCTGGGGTGGGGGTGGGGAGCCTTCACCTGGTCTAGTTTAATCTAGAAGCAGGCATAGAAATGGCAGGAAAGGCCAGGCGTGGTGGCTCACGCCTGTAATCCCAACACTTTGGGAGGCTGAGACAGGCAGATCACTTGAGGTCAGGAGTTTAAAACCAGCCTGGCCAACATGGTGAAACCCTGTCTCTATTAAAAACACAAAAAATTAGCTGGGGGTGGTGGCAGACACCTGTAATCCCAGCTACTTGGGAGGCTGAGGCAGGAAGAATTACTTGAACATGGGAGATGGAGGTTGCAGTGAGCCAAGACTGCGCTACTGCACTTTAGCCTGGGCAACAGAGGGATACTCTGTCTCAAAAATAATTAAAATAAAAAAATAAGAAAAGAAGAAGAAATGGCAGGAGAAGGAGGGAGCAGTGGCTTTGCGTGGACTTTTCTCTGGGATGAACAGGACTCGGGAAAGGAAGAATCCTGTTGGGTTCTGATGTCGGGCTGTTCACCCACAAAAGCATGGAGAGGTGCAGATGGGAGTGGATCTCCTGCAGAGACGGTGTAGAGACAGAATGGAAACCCCAGGCCAGGAGTGTCAGCTTTGGGAACAGTGCTTGGTGGCATCTGCACCCTCCTACATCAGTCGGACACCACAAAGCTTAAGCCTCGTCACCTTCTCTTTACTTTTCTGCCCCTTCAACCTCACGCTAATTTCAGTTGAGACTCAGGGCAGAAAGCATACTTTGCACTACCCTGTGCCACAGGGTTTCAGTCTGGGGTGGGCATGGGGACCCTTTACATTGTATTCTTTAATAATTCACATGGCAGCATCCTAGGGCTACTTTTAACTGCTTCTTAAAAGTAATTAATTGATTTTCTGACATATCAGTTAACAATGTATTACACTGACACAAAGTCGTGTTTTGGCTCTTGATTGAACTGAGGGTTGTATGGATTAAATTCTGCCCAGAGTTTAGCTTAGGAGACTCTAAAAATATGCTCTAGAAAAGGAAAGGCTTTTTACATAGAGTGGTGTCTAAAAATCTAAACCATATGTCCTTTCTGGGCTGTCAATGGGGTAAAATATGGGTTCCAGTGTGTGTAGCTGCTCAGACTTTGAACATTCAGGAGGCATAAAATAACCTACTGTTACTCAATATGGCCAACACTCTGTATTAAAGTCACTCAGGCTATGCCGAGGGAATTGTTTCTCAGTCAGTGTGAACCAGGAGCCATTCCATCAAAACATGGTTTGCTAAGGACTCTTGGAAGGAGGCAAATATGAGCTTTGTACTGAGAGTGGCTGTCTCCTGGCAGGAGCTGAGTTTGTTTGTAGCTGAGTTTGCAAGATCCATTCATCGATGCCCCATGATGGAAGAATTATACACAGGGAGGATTCCCGTCAACAACGCAGACGTTATTAATGGGGATGTTAAGACTAAGATTAGTTAAGTGGCTTGCCCTGGGTCATGCACTGAGTCAGTGGAGCATTAGGAACAAGAACCTCCTGACATTTTGGCTTCTGTAGGGATTTGTGTGACAATTCTGTGATGAGGATGATATTGTACCTGCCAGGAAGTCATGTATATTTCAATACCTACTGTACCCACAGTATGACACTCTTGACAGGGTCATTTCACGAGGGCAGCATTTCTTCCCCACTCCTGGGAGCTACCACTCTGGTCTTTCTCCCCTTCATGTGGTCAGTTGGGCATATGGCAGAATGAAGTGGCAGCTCAGGGAACTCAGTCCCCTCCTCCCTCCCTCCTCTTGGAGCTAGTGCCTGCAGGAAGCACACATTCAGGTTAGTGTCTTCATGTGGCATGTTTTATACTGGTTCAACTGCGCCTGAGACAGGTTAGAGAATTCAGCATTGGGAAGCCTGTGTGGTTGCACTTCGCAGCCCCATTCTGCAACTTGGTCTTGAGCTGGCATTTGGATCTGCATGTGTCCCACTTCTTTTTGCCTGTGTCCTAATCGATTTGAAACTCAAAAAGGCTGCCATTAATTGCCTGTCCTTCAATCTGAGCGTAAAGCCAGGACATGTGATGATGGCAGTACGAGTCCACTTAAACCTGATGCACAGTGAGCTGAGGCCCTGCTTCTCAGCTGTGTCCCTTACCTTGGCCTGGTCATTTATGCTCAGTTTCCTGAATTATAGAATGAGGATGATTCCTCCTTTACAGCACCATTATGAGGACTAAATGAGATATTCAATGAGACCGCGTGTAGACTGTTTACCCTAGCAGTTGCCCAGTTAATGGGACTTGAACTATTTTTTTTATTGCAAAGTACTGGAAGAAAGATGTAGAAAAAGCGTTTAAAAACCTTAACATATTTTCCTATTGTGCTATTTTATTTTTTGATATTTTGGAAACATCTTAAGTTCTGACCAAAACTTACAGGAGGTAAATTTAAGGGAAGAATTAATGACTATATGGAGACAAGGGAGTGCACCCTTTACAAGGAAGAAGAGGTATAGGAAGCACTTCACAGGCAAAGTCAAGGTCATCACTGGTCTGGTCCTGCTGAGCTGAGGACAATACTTGACATTCCTCTGGTAATTGCTTACATGACCATTCATTCTTCCTTGCCTAGCCTAAACCCAAATGGGCAAAAAGACTCATGTTCATGGAATCTGCTTTAATTACAGAGAAGGGTTGTTTTATGAGCCTCAAAAGAGAAAAGCATTTTAAAAGCATGTGAAGAAGCATTCTATGCAAATGTAAAATATTATTAACAATCATGACGACTTTGATCATGTATTTTAACATATTTGTTGTTTCTTGGCAAAGTGGAAGGTGTTGTCAGACCAGAGGAATAAGTGCAAGAGATCAATAATGTTTGGGTGACTCATTTTACAATTATCTTCAAACTTTAAGGCTTGCAAATTCCATTTTTTCTAGGTCAGTGTTATTTTGCTGAGACAGAGAACAAAAGTTAACATTATACAAATATGAAAAATGTATTCTCCAGGGTCTGAAGCGCTGAATGTCAACAGCCTCTTCACATTCCTCGTTTTTGGAAGTGAAAAGCTTTTACCCAGAGATATAGGTTGTCTTCTTAACTCTTTAAAAGTATAGTAATATGAGATTTAGTAATGCATATTCTGAAAGTTATTTGGGTTAAGAATAGAAGAGTTTTTTGTGTGTGTGGGGAAGGGGAGACGGGGAAGAGTCATGAATTATTCACTGTGATTCTAGTGATGGCAGAGAGCCTCAAGATTTTGCTGAAGTCACTGATTGATTTTCTGACACAACAAGTGAAAGGAAACTCAAGTGGCTCATTGGTATTGCATGTCAGACACACGATCTCCTGTTAAATGCAGGGCTGCATTACAGCTGCTATAAGTTTGTGTTTCACGGGTGGGAGAAAGGGATAATTTCTGTTACCTGATCATTAATATACTCTAAAGAGTTCTGTAAGAAAGCAACAAACATGAACCCATGTTCAACGAACACAATGTGGGCCCTTCCCATGGGCAAAGTCCTATCCTGGAGAATTTTCGGGGGTACTATTTGATGAAGGCATGGTCCCTCACCATTAACAAATGCACAGTCTAGTGGAAGTGGCAGTTTGATCACCAAATACTGAGAGTTCGATATAGAATGCCATGAATGAGATCACAGAGGTATAAGGCAAGTGTTATGGGAGCACAGGAAGGGGGAAAAACGAATTCCATCTGAAAGGGCCGAGGAGGGAGGCTCGGAGGAGGAGATGATGACTAGATTGAGCCTGGAAGGAGTGCAGGGTTTAGACAAGCAAAAATGGGAAAGGAATCTGAGCTAGCTCACATGACATAAACAAAGTCAAGGAAGAGGGAAAGTACAGGGGATGTCATGGAATGGCACATGTTGGATGCAGCTGTGGGACGCATCAGTGTGGGAAGAGAGGGCCCAGGCAGAACAGAAGGCCAGGAAGGGAGGCCAGCCCTGGGTCACGGTGGCATTTTCTGAGCTGCCAGGTCTTTACGTGTGTTATCTAACTTAATGCTCACAATATGCTTTTGGGAAAGGCACCATGATTGCTCTAATTTTATGCATAAAATAGCAGATTTATGGAGGGTCAGTAATACCAAAGGATACCCAGCCAGTAAGTGGCAGAGCCAGGACCTAGATTCAGGACTGAAAATAGTGAAGGTCATGCTGTGACCCCATGCTGTTCTGACACAATAGAGGTCCTATAACTAAGTATATGGCTAAGGTTTGGAGACTTCTTTTCCATGGGCAGGTGGGCATCACAGAAGGATTCTGAGCAGCAGAGAAACCTAAGTGACCATGCTTCAGGTAGAGCCTGAGGAATCAGTGAAAAGAATGAGTAGGTAGAGATTGGAAGCTCATTGGCCAACTGGGAGATATGGCACATGTCTTTGTGAGGGGGCCGTGGAAGCCAAGGAAACAGAAAGCAGATGGAGACAGGGTGAAAGAGGACACTCAGAACTTTGGAGCCAGACATTGGGGTGAGGCTAGGGCACAGATGAAGATGTCCAGGTGTTTAGCCTGGGTGACTGGGATGATTGCAAATCATCAGGCAGTTTTCAGTTGAACAAAAAGAATTGGAATTCTGCATTAGCATTCTACATCCTACATATAAATGCATGACTGGCTATTAGACAGTAAGAGAAATGCTGTCCAGAGTTTTAATACTACATCAATCACAGACATTTATGCTGGGTAACAAATTTAATGAAATGACAACATCCCTTGATATCTCTCTCACTCTTGGCAGAAATATCTCAAAGAAGATAGACAGATGGAAAGGTGGGCAGACACAGAGAGAAAGTGAGCGAGAAAGCCTGGAACATGGAGCCCTCATGCAAGTGTTGAAATGAATGTGGGACTTGGTGGGTATGAAAGGCAAGTCAATTATCATCACTGGAAGTCGGAAACAATTTGTAAGATGGCTTGTCAGGACCCTAGATGCATAAACAGAAGAATAAGAGGTTGTTATAAAGTCATTGACTTGGCCAGGAGTGGTGGCTCATGTCTGTAATCCCAGCACTTTGGGAGGCCCAGGCAGGTGGATCATGAGGTCAGGAGTTCAAGACCAGCCTGGCCAACATGGTGAAACCCTGTCTCTAGTAAAAATACAAAAATTAGCCAGTGTTGGTGGCAGGTGCCTGTAGTCCCAGCTACTCAGGAGGCTAAGGCAGATAATTGCTTGAATCTGGGAGGCGGAGGTTGCAGTGAGCCAAGATCGAGCCACTGCACTCCAGCCTGGGTGACAGATTCCATCTCAAAAAAAAAAAAAAAAAAAGGCCTTGGCTTTTACCCAAGTGATGATTCTGTGTTAAGGTCAACTTGATCTGATAAATTGCTGTGTAATAATCCAAGTTCTTCCCTTGGGGGTGTTCATGAGATGAGAGATGCAGTGGCATGACAATACCCTCACCTTGAAAACCTCCTGAGGAGACTTCTCAACATAGTTTGTGACAATTGTCCCCTGGCATAAGTTGAAAAAATTTAGCTGATCATTATCAGCATTGCCAGATTAACACTGGTACCCAGTGAAACAGTCATCCCCGGTTGCAAGGGTTATGTGGAAGGAAGGATCTACGTTTAACAGATTGTTTTATTTTTGAAATTTGCTTATCTTATATATTGTGCTGCCATAGATGCCCTTGATCTTATTCTTTGTTGAGAAGGAATATCGTGGCTTTGAAATCCTGAGGGCTATACTGTACATCTTTCATAAATTTAATAAAGTACATGAAATAAGATGCATGAGGCTGGGCGTGGTGGCTCACACCTGTAATCCCAGCACTTTGGGAGACTGAGGCAGGTAGATCACAAGGTCAAGAGATCGAGACCATCCTGGCCAGCATGGGGAAACCCTGTCTCCACTAAAAATACAAAAATTAGCTGGGCATAGCAGTGTGCCTGTAGTCCCACTACTCAGGAGGCTGAGGCAGGAGAATCGCTTGAACCCGGCAGGTGGAGGTTGCAGTGAGCCGAGATCATGCCACTGCACTCTAGCCTAGTGACAGAGTGAGATTCTGTCTCAAAAAATAAAATAAAATAAAATAAAATAAAATAAAATAAAATAAAACAAAATGATACATGAAATATATGTGTGAAATGACAGTAGAGTGTGTTTTGAGATATATCATTTAGTATATACCAGACACTGTTGTAATGTATCAATTCATTATAAATGAACACACAAAAGGCTTTCACTTTCACATCAATGCTATGAGGTAGGTATTGTCCTTATTGTGCACATTTTTTAGATGAAGAAACTGAGACACACAGTTGTTGACTAACTTGCCTAAGGTCACACAGCTGACATAGCTGGGATTGAACCTAGA
Source organism: Rhinopithecus bieti (assembly GCF_001698545.2). Taxonomy (NCBI): domain Eukaryota; kingdom Metazoa; phylum Chordata; class Mammalia; order Primates; family Cercopithecidae; genus Rhinopithecus; species Rhinopithecus bieti. Next base: position 4,306,150 of record NW_016807866.1, read on the forward strand.
CAGTTTGGCTCCTGAGTGCATGCTCTTAACTAGTCTAAGCAGTTTCCCTTAGTACTCAAACTTAATAAGGTGGATTTGCAAGTATAGTCTTTGAAAAGTGATGACCATGGAGACAAGGGACTTTTGTGAGGGATCCCTGACCTGGTGCCTGGTGACCAATAAGAACCAAGACAACTACCCTCATTCAAGACCACATTTTACATTTGAGCCCTATTATTGGAGAACAGATAAGGGACCCATCCCGTGTGTTTGACTTCTTGACCTAATGACTTACTACCTAACTGTATTGATTTTGCATGGAAGCTCCTGCTGTTTGTGGGTTTGACCAGGCACCATTGGCCTGCCCTTTGCTGCAATAAGTCTGGGGGCTTCACTCACTCCTTAGCGGCTTATTCTCACCACATATTTGGCTGACACCCAGCGGAGCCTGACTCTTCCGGGGAAAAAATGATTTACCAAATTAGCATGGAGATAAAAATACTTTCTTCTTCGATTGAGTGGTCTCCTTATAGAATTGAAACAAAATTAGATTCAGGAAGTGGCATGTATTTTGGTAACTGATGCTTGATAATTGAGTATTATTAGATTTAGGTTTGTGCCCAAAATAATGATTGTAGGACATTAGAACAAACTATTTTAGATGAAACTTTTCCAATGTGATTCAAATTGTGAAAGGAACAAGCACATCCTGAATTAGTGTTGTATTTTTGAAACATGCTGGAGTAGGTTGAAGCATTCCTTCCTTCCTCACGGTCATTGAGCAGATGCTTCTTGCCAGGCTCTGCATTAGGTACTTGGACTTGGGCAGTGAGTCAGACAGCAAAAGCCTCTTCCTTTCGGGAGCTGACCTTCCAGGTGCAGATGGAAAAATTGAAATGAATTCTAATTCCATGTGTGATGTGTGGACATAGCAAAATAACTATCATCAAGGAAAAAAGGACTCTTCATATTTAGAAACTTGGCTCCATACTATTTTACCAATTTTGGGAATCCCAATTATTTTTTCCCCAAAGATACATTTTAGCACGTAGGCACATTTTGAGGCTTTACTCCCACTCCCTTAAATTTGTTTCTTTTACTATTTTCTTATTCCACAACCAAAGTCTTTCCCAAAACCCCAGGCTTTCCTCCTCCTGATGGCAAATTATGGCCATCATTAGAGACAGTGATTGTCCCGTTTCTGCACAATGAGGTGAAGCAAGAAATAAAATACTTGTGGCTTTTGGTACCACCTACTGGGGGCAGCTTCCAACCAGAAACACACCAAGAAATTAACCAGTTTCAGATCAAATTGGATAGTCAATTAAAAAAATCCCATATAAATATTTGTACCTTTGTTCCTTACTTAAGCTGTATATTTTACATACCTGGGAACACCTGGAACGATCTTTTTGGAGGTCTTTGGAGACCTTTGGAGAAGGCCTTAATCTTTTAGATTGTTAAGGAACTTTTCAGTTCCTTACATAAAACCTAGAGTTAAAAACTTGTGTTCTGAGGCCATCCCTGTTTCTCTTGTGATGTGATATGTTGAGAAGTTATATACACACATTCACGTGGGCAAGCCACATACTAAGAAAGTCCTTTTGAGTAAATACCAGGAGCTAAATAAATATTTTTTCATTTTTTTCTACTTTTACTGTGGTAACATATATATAACATAAAATTTGCCATTTTAACCATTTTATTTTTGTTTTTTTTTTTATTTGTTTTTGAGACTGAGTCTCACTCTATCACCCAGACTGGAGTGCAGTGGCATGATCTTGGCTTGCTGCAACCTGTGCCTCCTGGGTTCGAGCGATTCTCTTGCCTCAGCCTCCTGAGTAGCTGGGATTATAGGTACCTGCCACCCAACCCAGCTAATTTTGGTATTTTTAGTAGAGACAGAGTTTCAACAAGTTGGCCAGGCTGGTCTCAAATACCTGCCCTCAAGTGATTCCTCCCGCCTGGGCCTCCCAAAGTGTTGGGATTACAGGTGTGAGCCACTGCACCCAGCCATTTTAACCATTTTAAAGTGCATAGTTACGTGGCACTAAATATATTCACACTGTAGTGCAGCCATCACCACCTTCCATCTCCAGAACATTTTTGTCCTCCCAAATGAAAACTCTGTCTCCATTGAACCATTCAACACCACCTCCCTGTTTCCCCCTCCCCCACAGCCTCTGGTAATCATCATTTTTCTTTCTGTCTCTCTCAAGGTGACTACCCTAGGAAACTCATCTAAGTGAAGCTGTACAGTATGTTTGTGTCTGACTTATTTCACTCATTACAATGTCCTCAAGCTTCATCCATATTGTAGCGTAAGTCTCCCCTTTCTAAGGCTAAATGATATTCCACAGTCTGTACAAACCACATTTTGTTTGTTCATTTGTGTGCCAATGGGCTTGGGTTTCTTCTACCTTTTGGCTATTGTGACCCATGTTGCTATGAACCAGGGTGCACAAATATAAACATTCTTATTCACTCTATTGACATAATCACTTTTTTTTTTTTCCTTTTGAAACAGTGTCTCTCTCTGCTGCCCAGGCTGGAGGGCAGTGGCACCATCTGGACTCACTGCAACCTCCGCCTCCGGGTTCAAGCGATTCTCTTACCTCAGTGGCTGGAATTACAGGCGCGCACCACTATACCCGGCAAATTTTTTGTATTTTTAGTGAAGATAGAGTTTCACTATATTGACCAGGCTGGTCTCGAACTCCTAACCTCGAGTGATCCACCCACCTCAGCCTCCTAAAGTGCTGGGATTACAGGCATGAGCCACCATGCCAGGCCTATATAATTGATTTTTAATAATTGTGACAGACTCAACTATGATCAATCCTTTTTGAAAATCTGTGGCAGGATAGGATAATCTTATTAATTGATTCTGAATACTTCCAACCTTCCTGATAGATTCATCTATGTCTTCAGTAGACACTTGATGACTGCCCAGCATGTATTGAGCAGCCTGCTGGATCTGGAGGATTCCACTATGTACCAGGAGGGGCCCCTGTACCCTTCAGGTGTCTCTAACAGAGAAGACAGGCCTGTAAGCGGGGGCCTCGAGGCTGGTGCTCTGTGTGCCATAAGCAAAGTGTGTGCCGGTTCTAGAGGAGAAGACAGCATTGGTGCTTTGCCCTTCCTGGATTGTCAGGAGGGGTTTTGTAGCTCTGGTGAGACCAGAACTGAAGAGAAATACATGCTATGTGCCGTCCCTGGGCTAGGAACTTGATCTCTCTTATATGACGTAATTCTTTTAATAGTTTTATGCGGTAGGTAGTTTATTGTCTTCATATCAAAGACAAGGAATTAAGGTTTGGTGAGATTAGTTTGGCGAAGGTCACACACCTAGTAAGAAGTGCATCATTTTATAGCTCTTAACTACTCTGTTATACTGATGTTCCAAGCAGGTATTAACAGGGTAAGGGAGAGAAGAGGTGAAGAGTCTTCCAGAAGGAGAGAAACAGTGATCTAGATCACACAGGCTGACGAAGGGGCATGGGGGAATTTGCAGAACTGCAAAGTGTCCTTACAAGTAGGGTCACCACAATTGCCTGCTGGAGTCCCCCCTGGTGGTGAGGCCTGGGGAAGCCCCCTGTTCCCTCATCTCTTCCCCACTGTCCTTCTGGTAGGATAGCACCAGTGACACCTGGAGAGACGGGGTACTAGGAAACCACAGGATATTTTCTGCCCAATTTGGGTTTCTGCTGCCTGGAAATTTCTGACACAAACAGATGGAAAACATCAGAATCATTTTTACTGAATAAATACCTACCATTGATTGAGCATTTATACTAAACCAGACACTATTCTAAGTACTTCACCTGCATTATCATTCTGTGTCTGCACAACAATCCTTAGATGTAGGTTCTATGATTATTCTATTTTATAGAGGGAGAAAATAGCTAGCAATTGGCATGACCATGATTAGAATGATATGTAAGCCTAAAAAACTACAGATGGTCATTACCAATGTCCTATTTATGTATTAGACCCTAAAGACCAATTTTCTCACCTTAGCAAGATACAGTTATGTCTTTACCTCTGTCACAGTACGGCTTATCCTTGGCCGTTAGGACAGGTGGCTGAACAGCTCAGTGTGCCCCAAAGTAAAAATAATTACTATCAAGCACCCAGGGGCTGCTGATTCCCTTTCATCTTTGTGCAACAGTAAAAATGAAATATCTATATTTAAATTGTGCTCCTTAAGAGGTGGGCTGTCACTGTCAGTTAGCTTTGTGGTTTTCATTTCTTTCCAGTTCAGAATTGGATTTGTGAAGAAACTGAATAGTGATGAGACTGGCCCTGTTCACCCAGATGACAGTTATGTACATTTTTAAGTTGTGACGTCAAGAAAACTTGTGGTACCTTTCTGAACAGCCAGAACTTCATTTCAAACAAAACTCTGATTATAGTTGTTACTTAAAAAAAAAAATCCAAACTCTAAAAACCGTAACCTAGTTGTTGACCTAGTTTATAAAGTCTAGGCATTCCACGAGAATTCAAGGTGCACAAAGGCCAACCTGAACTTGTGGCTGACCCCATACCTTCTGCTCTTCTTATATTTCCCATTTCAATGACCAGCAATTCTGTCACCCATCATTCAAGTGCAAAAGCTCAAGTCTTTCTTTCCCAACACTGCAACTCTGTTGATTTTACCACCTCCCCACCCTCTGTTCATGTCCCTCACCTCCTCCCCACTGCTGGTCTCTGGAGTTTACTTAGTAAATCCCTTCATTTTGGCCTTGACTCTCACCTTGCCATCTTCCATGCTGCTGCTGAGCCACGTCTCTCACACTAAAACCTGAACACATTTCCCTGCTTGAAAGCCTTCTATAGTTCCCAGTGCCAGGAGGTCCTGGCCACTGGGCCCACTGTCCACATCTCCCGTCTTCCCACTCTTGAATCTAATGCTGTTGTTGTATTGATGCTTTTGTGTTTTCCTACATGACAGGGCAGTTCACAAGTCGGGGCCTTTACTCACTCAGAGACCCACCCCACCACCATGGCAATTCTGCCCCTTCCCCTGTGATGGCTAACTTCTCTTCACAACAGCTTACCCATCAATGCAACTTGGGATCCTGTCCCTTTGCTGGGCCCAACTCAGCTCCTCTCCTCACCTCCTTCAATTCAGTTCAACTAAATTTCTTTGGTGACTACTTGCTAAGTGTTAGGCTCTGTGCTCTATGTTGAGAATATGGAGATGAATGGGACACAGTCTCTGTCCTTAAGGTACCACAGGTTAATACTCAATAGCTACAAGGTGTAGTGGTGGCACAGGGTGGCTGGTGACTAATTGTCTTGGAAGGCACAAAATTCCTGGAGTTAGTGATATCAGGGTTGAGTTTGTTAAGGGACACTAGGAAATTGATCTGTGGCTGTGGTGTGTTGGTGATGAAAAGAGGAGAGACATTTGAGTTGGAACAAGCAACGTGTGCATAGGCATGGTGGTACAAAAGAAGGTGTTTGGGAGACTCCTATGTGGTTCAGTATCACTGAAAAAGTCTCCTTGGGCATGAGAACAAAGAGGAACGTGGAAGCCATTTGAAGGAGTACTATGTGTATTATGCTGAAGAGTTCAATTTTATCTCTTTCTTGAAATTTCCATTTCTTCGCTGTCTCAATCAGCTTGGGCTGCTATAACAAATTACAATAGACTGGGTGGCTTAAACTACCAACATTTATTTCTCATACTTCTGGAGGCTGGGAAGTCTAAGATTAAGATTCAGCTGTGGAGGGAGCCTGCTTCCTGGTTTGCATATGGCCACGCTGTCATTGTATCCTCACATTGTGTGTGTGTGAGAGAGGAGGCAAGCTCTCATGCCTCTTGTTATAAGGGCACTAATTCTCTTCATGAAGATTTCATCATCATGATCTAATTACTTCCCAAAAGCCCCACCTCCTAATATCATCCCATGGAGCATTAGGGCTTCAACATATGAATTTTGGGAGGATATAAACATTCAGTCCTTAACATCCCCAATTTATGTTTTCCAATGAATCCTATGCAGGTGCAATGAAATCCATAAACTCTTTCCAAACTATGTTATCCTTTAAAACAGTTGTATGAATAGCACTGGTAGTTTGGGTCACATATCTGCAAACATAATTACACAGGCCTTTCATGGTGCTATGAAATACTCTCAAATTGGATCATGTGAGTTTATTTTTTACTTCCTCAATGTTATGGGTTGAATTGTGTACCTCCTAAAAGATATGTTGAAGTCCTAATCTCTGGTACTTGTGAATGTGACCATTTCTGAAATAGGGTTTTTGCAATTATAATCAAGTTAAGATGTGTCATCATGGAGGGTTCTAATCCAACATGACTGGTGTTCTTATAAGAAGAGGAAAGCTGTGGGAAGACACAGACACAATGGGAGAAAGCCATGTGATATCAAAGGCAGAGACTGAAGTGATGCAGTTACAAGCCAAGGAATGTCAAGGATTGCTGGCAACCATCAAACACTGGGAAGGTAAGGAAGGACTTTCCCCTTCGGGTTTCAGAGGGAGCCCAGCTCTTCTTGATCTTGGACTTCTGGCTTCTAAGGTTTTGAGGCAATAAACTTCTGTTTGCTTAAGTCACCCAGTTTGTGGTACTTTGTTATGGCAGCCCTAGAGGACAAATACAGCGAACTATATTGTAAGATCCTTAGATGCAGAAAAATGATGAAATATTTTAGCATGATTACAACATAGCTCAGAAAGATGTTCGAGAAATAATTGCTACTTAAATGTCAAATGGGTGCATGAAATGGAGATGGGAGTTTACAATAATCAGAAGGGTGCACAGTCACCTGTTTTTCCCAAAGGCTAGTACTACAGAGTGCTTTCCTTGTGCATCTCATTGGGCCATGGAAAACTGTGCTTCTCTGTCACTTAATTTATCCTCATCACAGTCATTCAAGGCAAAAATAAGAGCAGAACATATACACAATTGTTAACAGGAGTTATCTCTAAATGGTAGTATTCTGGGTAATTTTTATTAACCTTTTGCTTTAATTATATTTTCTAATTTAAAAAATTACGTATTCCTTTAATAATTAAAAGTATATATTTTAAAAAGGCAAATGTGCTTAATATGAAAAGACAGGCTGTGTGCGGCGGCTCACACCTGTAATCCCGGCATTTTGGGAGGTCGAGGTGGGCATATCACCTGACTCCAAAAGTTTGAGACCAGCCTGGGCAACGTAATGGAACCCCATCGCTACAAAAAATACAAAAATTAGCCCAAGTGGTCGTGTACGACTGTCAGCTCTACTCAGGAGACTGAGACAGCAGGATCCCTTGAACCCAGTAGGCGGTGGTTGCAGTGAGCCATGATCGTGCCCCTGTACTCCAACCTGGGTGACAGAGTGAGACGCAGTCTCAAAAAAGAAAAAAAGATGAAAAGACAGCACATATTTATTATTGATTGACTAAATCTGTCAGCATTTTGATCTACAACAAACACAAATTGTGTTTTTCTAAAGCTCTTTGGGGTTTCTCATAAAGCTGGCTTTTTAACCAATGTTTTGAACATATCAGGTTCAGATACGTGAAATAGTCTCTCCAGGTGGGATTTAACATAATGCAGTAAGAACTGAAGATTTAATAGAGGATTTATTTTCTAAGCGCAGGAAGAATCAGGTAGTTGTTTATCATTCTTTGTATGGAGCATTTCGCTTTCACCATTGGCCAGACAGATAAAACAGACGTCCCCTAAAGACATCAGTACCTTAGAGAGAAAAATCAAAGCTACTCAACAGAAAAGTGTGAGGCAAGGAAGAGCTGCAGATAGAGTCTACAAAGGGTGGCTCAGCAGTTCTGGAGTGGTTTCTCTCACTGCATGTCCTTTCCCCAGAGGTCCCTTTGGCTAAAGTGCTGTCCAAAGGTCAGTTGCTGGAATGAGTCGTTTAGTGCTGAGGAACCAGTTGCCTGCCCAAAGAGTTGCTCGGCCAGCAGTAGGAAAAAAAAAAGAAGTGTGAATTCAAGCATTTCAGAAAGTTTGACTCCTATTTTATAAGAGCAAGGGGGAAAATTCATAAAGAAAGTGAGGCAATTAAAGAGTTGGAGTTTACAGGATTGTGAAGCAGGAAAAGAAGTTAGTCTTGGGAAGTACCATTAACAAACTTAGTAACAGGCTGGGCTTCAGCCTCCTCTTCCCTTGCCATGCTCCCTGTAACACAGAATGCACAGGACACCAAGCCACATGTGTGATTTCTTTGGACATGCACGTGTAGGGCAAGCTGATGTTCATTTGTGAATTGGATTTCTCATCTGGGGACTCTTACCTATGATGCAACTAGTTTCCCAGACATTATGTTTTTGTCTTGGACAGGTGGTGGTGGGTGCCATGCAAGTGCCCTGGGTCAAAAATGGTTTCTCTTCTCCTCTGTGCCTTGGGTGGATGTAAGGGCAACTCATTTCTCCTGAGCCTTTTCCTTTGACTATAGATGACGTAACTTGTATATTCAGACTCTGAATTCAATAAGGTTCCTTTGCCTGGAATTTGCCATTTACTTTGGACATTGATGGAAGCTTGCAAGCGCATAGCACCATACAATGAATATGTTAGAGCACATTAATGGTGCTGTTAGTATAGACAGAGGGTCTGCCACATAGTAGGCCCCTGAAACCTGTTGTCTGAAAAGAGCTTGCTTTGGGGACACAAATCAAACTGTGTATAGTGTTGATAATATTCAGAGATGTGAATGCATCTGTAGCTAATGTAGTTAGCTCTGGCAATGTCTTTTCTAGAACAGTGGTTCTCAAAATATACTGCACGTTATCATTGCCTGGAGAGTTTTAAAAATTTATAATGCCCAGGCTATTTATCATACCAAATTAAATCAGAATCCTTGAGGGGTGGGACCCAGTCTTTGGTGTTAAAAAAAAGTTCTCCAAGTAACTTCAATAAGCGGCCACATTTGTGAATTAGTCATTACTATAGAGTGACAATGTACATAAATAGCCACTAGTCTTATGTGATAATTTAAATTTAAGCTAATATCACTTACAATTAGTTTCTTAGTTGCAATAACCAAATTTCAAGTGCTCAGTAGCCACATGTGGCTAGTGGCCACCATACTGGAGACAGTAGAGTTATGGAACATTTACATCATTGTGGAAATTTCTATTGCACTACTTAGAGTCTAAAGCTCCAGGTTTATATTGAGTTCTTCAAGCTGAATGAATACTGAATGGCTACACTACCAAAATTAATTTGAAGTAAAATACTCTTGCCATAGATTCTTTATCTTGATACCCATCTCTACAAGGGCCAAGTTACGAGGCCAGGTGTGGTGGCTCACGCCTGTAATCCCAGCACTTTGTGAGGCCCAGGCGGATGGATCACTTGAGGTCAGGAGATCGAGACCAGCCTGGCCAACGTGGTGAAATACAAAAAGTAGTTGGGCGTGGTGGTGCAAGCCTGTAAGGAGGCTGAGACAGGAGAATCACTTGAACCTGGAGGCAGAGGTTGCGGTGAGCCGAGATTGCGCCACTTCACTCCAGCCTGGGTGACAGAGCGTGACTCCATTTCAAAAAAA
>NW_016807866.1:4316379-4317831 GCF_001698545.2 Rhinopithecus bieti
AAAAAAAAAAAAAAAAAAAAAAAAAAAAAAGCGCCAAGTTACAACTAGAAGGCTGATTTAGATTTTTTTGGCCAAAGTTGTATCTTTCTTGAGATAAAGATCTGATGCACAAGTCAAAACAGTAGCGTTTTTTGTTGAGCCCACAGCTGCGGTCAGTGACCATGGTTATCCCATAATGACTACTTCCACCTCATTGCCAAGGTCATTAAAAAAGGACAGTCTCCACACAACGCAGTGATAAGTTCTGGGGCTCAGAAAATGCCCTAGAGTCTTGCAAGGTTATTTCTACAGATTTTTTTTGTGTGTGTGGGGAGGGGACGGATTTCACTTTGTGTGCAAATTCACTTTAGAACTCCCCATTCTCTCTTTTAATTTCTTAAACCTGTAGAAAGCATCTAGGCATGCCCTCTTTATCTCAACTCTGTATATCAGCCTGAAGCAACTTGTCACCAAAAAATGGAAGATGAGAAGCAGATTACCTTTCGAACTCAGTAATGCAAATTATTAGATGCAGTCCTTCCCTGGAAAATCATATACGCATTAGGGCTGTCAACAGGCTGTCTGACTTAATCAGAGTGTATTTATTTAGGGATTTGGTTATAAAACACTTGTATAGCAACACTATAGAATGGACCACCTTAAGGAAAAATACAAAAGCTGGGGCCAGCGGTTTATGAGCTGGAAATAGCCTGGCTTTGATAATTTGACTCATTATGAACTCACAGAAATGGATCTATTCCCAGAAATACATTTTTAGGGGTGGTGGGTAAGGGGCAGTAGAGAAAGAGGACATCCAGGGAGGATGCTGATCTCTCTGCTCTTTAAGAGAGATTCCCAAATGTTTGACATTTTATAGATTTTGTCATTGAGTTTCATGATTGCCAAGATGCCCAGATCAATACCTTGAGGGAATACCTTTTGGCCAAACAACATGACACTGGAGACCGGCACTGATTTTGAATAAAATACCAGTGAGGAAAATTTTTAAAATACTCAATATATAATTCATCTGAGAATAACAAGTGACATTAACAAAAATTGGCTCTTTAAAAGATGAGGCTAAGAACCAGCTTACAGCCCCTTGAGAGGCCTTACTTGAATACTGTTTACCCAAGTCACTTCTGCTGTCACTGTCTATCCTTTTTAACATACACATACAACTCCTTATGTTACAGTGAGTTCTTCAGGGCTCCTAAAGTTTCTATCCATGTATTCCTTGAATTGTTGTCATCCTGGAAAATTCTGAAACTTTCCTAATATTTAAGTATTCATATATCCCCTTTTAAGTATTAGTACCTATAGTAGATACAAAAGACTTAGATACAACTCTTTATTTTTTAAGGACAAATGAATGACATATGCTTTAAGAATAAAATATTTCTCTGTCTCTCCTCTCTCTCTTTATATATATATATATCTCATAAAATATATATTTAAAAATAAATATATATT